>NC_134487.1:282690397-282825397 GCF_040206685.1 Ascaphus truei
CAAATGTGGTGAGTTCCCCAACTTCTTTTCATAGCAAGCGGTAGTCCACTCGATCATTTTTTGTTTTTATGCATGTGTGTGACTGTGCATGTGTGTGAGCATGTGTGTATGTGAAAAGATCCGGTTCTGATGTGTGGGGAAGAGTGAGAGGATATGCATGTTTGTGGGGGTCATTATATGGGGTTTGTAGGGTCTTGGTATGGGGGTTGTATTGTCCTGTTATGGGGATTTTGTAAGTTCCTGATATGGGGGTTTTAAGGTTCTCATATGGGCAGTTTATTGGGTTCTGATATGGGGGTTGGTATGGTTTTGTTATTGGGGGTTTGTATTGGACTAATATTGGGGGTTTGTGGGGTACTGATATCGTGGGGTTTAGGGTCCTGATATGGGGGTTTGCTGTGTCATGATATGGAGGTATATTGGGTCCTGACAAGAGGGGTTACAGGGTCCTGATTGGGAGTTTCTAGGGTTCTGATTTGGGGGATTTGTAGGGTCCTGATTTGGGGGATTTGTAGGGTCCTGATTTGGGGGATTTTCAGGGTAGCACTGTAGCTAGTTCTTGTAGAAAACTAGATTCTCCTATATTCAGTTACACCCCCCAAAGGGTCACAGGTTGACTGTCTATGTTATTGTGTCCTTGTCACTCAGGGGAGCTGGAGAAGCAGCAAGGCCCAAAGACCCTTCCTATGAAGACAAACGGGTCTCAGCTGGACACCCCGTACAAGCAGGAGTCCCCCACCAGTGAGTGTCACATACATTACCCCCAGTGTCCTTCTCGCTCCTCATCCTTCCTCTGTCACCCTTTCTCCATGAGTCTCTCTAACTTTATTACTCTCATTCAATTTCTGTCTAACGGTCTTCCTCTGAACCTCTGTCCTACTTTCTGTCTGCCTCCCTATTCTTTATCTACTCTTTCTTACACTGTCTAGTAGTTTTCTGCCTCTCCTTCTCTCCCTGTCTCTCTCTCGCTGTCTCTCTCTCTCGCTGTCTCTCACTCTGTTTCTCTCTGTCACTGTTTCACTCGTTGTTTCTCTCTGGCCCATTTGAATGGAGCTCAGAGGCGTCACAGCATATTAAATAAGGGCCTCTGAGTCTCTTTCTCTGTCTATCTCTTACCCCCCCCTTTCTTCCTTTACACCTCCCTCATCCTCCTTCCATCTCCCCTTCTCTCTCTCCTTCCCTCTCCCTCCTTCTCAATCTCTTCCTTCCTCTCTCTCCCATCTTTCGCTCCCTCTCTCTAATTCTCTCTCTCTTCCTCCCTCTCTTTCTCCATCTCTCGCTCCCTATCTCTCCTTCTCATTCTCTCGCTTTCTCTCTTACTCCTTGTTGCTCTCTCCCTCCATCTGCCACTCCCTCTCTCTCTCTCCTTTTCTCTCTCTTCCTCCTTCTCCATTTTTCCCGCTCCCTCTCTCTCTACCTATTTCTCCCAATCTCTTCCTCCCTCTTGTTCCCTCTCTCTCTCTCCTGCACTTAAGCTCACCTCATATTTTGAAGGTAAGCCTGACCCTGCTGAGAAGGACACAGACAGCGCGGTGGAGGTGAGTAGCGGTAGAATAAATTAGGGCTGTGACACTCGCCAATCAGAATGCTCTACCCTGCGCTGCTCAGATGCCATCTTATACCAACGCAACCGTCAGGCGAGGGACACTGTCATTGGCTTAGACAATTGCCATGGATGCAATGATCCCGTCACCCCTTCCATGACTTAATGTTCCGCCTTAATCCTTCCGGCTTCTGCTCCTTGTGGGACGGTATAAACCTGGTCCCTTCTTCCCCCTCCTCACCGTGTCACTGCTTCCAATAAGATGAATCTGAAGCAGTAGGCTGCAGCCACGCTGCCACTGAGCGCGCGCATGCTTGAGAGCAGTGATGTCACCAACTCTCCAAGCATGAGCGATTGGGTGTCCTGCATAATACATGCACTCGTGAGCGGGGGGGGGAGGGGGCGTGGATCGGGGCTATTTGTGTGTGTGGCTGTGGCTGTGTCTGTGTGGCTGTGTGGCTGTGTGCTGTGTGCATTGACTGCTGCTGAGCGCGCTTCAAAATCCATTTTCTTTGTCTCCCTGAGTGTGGCCGTGCTGATTCACATTCCCTGAAGTAAACGCGCCAAGCGCGCTCAGCGGCAGCGTGGCCGTAGTCACGAGGATAAGTAATGAATCTCAATACACCGCAGCCTGCCTGGCACTCCCAGTGCCCTAAGTGGCATGACAAATCTGAGATTGCCGCACCGTGACCCATCTGGGGAACCCTGCCTAAAATGTTCTGCTGATCTCTAACAAAAGGCAGCTTTGTATATACTCTGTGTCACTCTACAAAGCGGCAATTCATTTAGAGTCCTGGGGGAGGCCGTGATAATTAAGTCTAATCACCCAATAATTAGCAGCGTATTTGCTTGTCATATGCTCAGCGTGTCCCCCTTAGCTTCATGAATGAGGGGGGAGGAGGGCTCTCTGTCCTAAAGAGCTTGCAATCTAATTTCTAGCACAAGGAGGTAACTTAATCGACCCCAGGTCACACAGAGTGGACTTTACCTCTAGGGCAGGGGGTGGCCAACTGCAGTCCTCAAGGGCCACCAACAGTTCAGGTTTTCTGGATATCCCTGCTTCAGCACAGGTGGCTCAGTCAGTGATTGAATCACTGATGGAGCCACCTGCGCTGAAGCAGGGATATCTTGAAAACCTGGCCTGTCGGGGGCCACCCTTCCTCTAGGACATGTACCCCACGCGAGAATACCCAGGGGTGACCCAAACATGCAGGAGTCCGAGCATGCGGCTCTGTGGGGCGGGCGTTAGCTGCAGGGGGGCACAGGGCAGCCAGGCTTAGCACGTGGGCGATAGTCTTGTAACATTTAATGCTTCTCTGGCTGTTTCTAAACTAGGTGTCAATTCACAACAGGCTTCAGACGTCCCAGCCCAGCGGCCCTCAGGGGCCGGAGACTGGAGCTCCGGGCAGCACAGCTGCTAACCAGCAGCGCGAGGCTCTGCAGGCCGCCCCCTCCAGCCGGCTCCTGCAGTGCCAGCAGATTGTCAAGGTGATTGTACTGGACGCGCCTGGCCGGGCACTGCCCGCACTCGACCAAACCGTCACCCGCTACCTGTCTGGGTCCTGCACCTCCACCCCCCTGCGCAGCCTAGGGGGGGGCATCCACCAGCCCCCGCTACCCCCTCCACCACCTCCTTACAACCACCCCCACCAGTACTGCCCCCCGGGGTCCCTACTCAGCCAGCGTAGGTACTCCAGTGGCTCCCGGAGCCTAGTGTAGGCACCTACTTACCTGGGACTGACCTACCTGCCTGGCACCTGAACACTTACCTGACCCCCCACCCCCCACTCATGCCTGTCCCTAAACAACTCAGTTGTTCTTGCACACTCACCTGCCCCTGCACATTTATCTGCCCTAGCGCACCCACCTGCCTGGCACCTGCACACTCACCTGCCTGGCACCTGCACATATGTGCGCCTTTCCTTGTACACTCTCCTGCTCTCTGCCCATCCACGCCTGCCCTTACACACTCACTCCTTGTACACCCAGGCGTGCCCTTACACACTCACCTGCCCCCTTTTTAATGCCCCTGAGAGTTCTAGTTTGTGTATTTTTAGTACGTTTGATCACGCTCCCAACTGTTTTTATTGTGGAGAAACCTTTATATGATCAGCACGCCCTGGACAATCCCTCACGCCCCGTTATGACCTCACCCCCCCCCCTCCCTCCCACACACATCACGCTTGAGTCACATGTAGCCTCAGAGACCTGGCACTGCTGGCTCCTCAGGGCTGGTCATGCTCCTCTGTCCTTGGTTCTCGAACAAAACAAGCGACACTGGACCATGGTAATCCCCCCCCTTCCCCCACCGGGACTAGGAATGAGGGCCTCAAATTGAACACAAGAGTCATAAAGGGCTGGAGACCCCCTAAGCAGGGCATATCTCAAACCCTCCGGCACTGGAACAACATGCAGATCCTGGGGGACTAACAGAGTGATGCTCTGCAGAAAAAAAAGGACATGGTGTAATGGAGCGATGCTCTGCGGAGGAAGGACATTGTGTGATGGAGCGATGCTCTGCGGAGGATGGACATTGTATAATGGAGCAATGCTCTGTGAAGCCTTACCAGCAAGAGAAGGGGAGATGGGATAGTGGATTGTTGTTCTGCAGAGTAGGAAGGTTGTGAGTGGTAATGCTCTGCAGAGCCTTGCAACAGGATTGCATTAGTGATACATGCCCTGCAGATTTCCTTACCAACGAAGAATCTGCTAGTGTGCACAGGACACAGTCACACACACACCTATATCATGTGCCACATACACACAGACTGTGATTAGTAACAGGACAGAGAATCTATACTGTACATACATTGTAGAAAGAGAGAGATAGAAACAGACAGGTACATGTAGGATACAGGAACACACTGATGAGCACACACACAGATACACCGATATAAACAGATTTATTGATACACAGGCAAGCAAACATGTAGGAATACACACACACACACACACAAACATGATGCAGTCAGATTCAAACATATAATAGACACACATTTATATACACCGCCATATAACACAAACACACACAAACATGATGCAGACACATTCACGCATATAAGACACAGACACACACAATCCCACACATACATAGATACAGTCACACACATAGATAGCATATAATACAAACAGTCACATACGCACACATACATACTGTATGCAGATACAGTCACTTAAACACACACGATGCAGACACATTCACACATACAATACAAACACATTGAATCACACACACATTCAATCACACACGCACATTGAATCTGGAACACATTGAATCACACACGCACATTGAATCTGGAACACATTGAATCACACACGCACATTGAATCTGACACACACACACACACACACACACACTGAATCTCACACACACAATGAATCTCTGAAACACATTGGATCTTGCACACACACACACATTGAATCTCGCACACACACACACACACACACACACACACATTGAATCTCGTACACATACATTGAATCTCTCATACACAAACATTGAATCTCACACACACACGAACATTGAATCTCGCACGCACACACATTGAGTCTATGAAACACATTGAATCTCGTACACATACATTGAATCTCTCACACATACTCATTGAATCTCGCACATACACTGGTCTATATATCAAAGTCTCTGCTGGAAAATAAGCATCTGATTTATCAAAGGAAAGAATCAAATGGAGGTTTATCTTCTCGTGGAATGCCACTGACTGCCCAGTTTTGCAGCCAGCAGACTTTGATAAGTAAGCCCCATACAGACATAAATTCACATACAGCTATAGTCACATGTATACACACACACACACACACACACACACACACACGCACATGGGTTGTACATTTAGACAAATGCATGAGCTGCAGGGATATGAGCCCTGGGTCTGCAGAGCGGGGAATGGGGAGTCGTATGCAACATGCAGCAGAATAATCAGGGCCCCCCATGTACCCCAAACTCTGGTTCCCCACTAAATGCCCCTCAGCACAAAATGTGAACCCTTTCAGCACTGCAACACTCTGACCCTCCCCAAGAACAGCCTCACAAGGGTATCCGCAGAGACAGGTACCCCAGACTGCCAGAATAACTCCAGGTCAGCTGGGGCCACAATTCAAGTTTATTTCAGCCCCACGTATTCTGAGCTCATTAAAGGGGGAGACAGAACATTTACCTTTTCTTAACCAAAGAGACCTGTGGAAGCTCTGGCAAGGACACAGGCAGTCCTTATGCAACCACTAGAGCCTAGTTATATTGCTCTGAAGTGAGTTGCAGACTGCTTTGGCAGCAGAGTAGAAAAGTGCTACTCTGCAGGGCTCTATGGCGGGGCAGTAACACGGCATTGAATTGAGTTAATGCATGCAGTCCCCTTTGTTAAATATATTGGAGAACCTATAAAATAATTCAGCCCTTGTACACAACCTGGACACCGAATTCTGCTTATGCAAAAGTATCCTGAATCCTGCAGCTCAAAGCTCCCTGCAGATTAAGCACTCCAACCTTTCACTGCTGTAACATTTCACCTCTGCAAATGAAGCACTGCAACATTCTGTTTCTGCACAGACCACTGCAACATTCCAACTTTAAACAGAGCGCTGCAGCATTCCACCTTTGCAGCATTCCGCTGCTGCAACATTCCAACTTTAAACAGAGCGCTGCAGCATTCCACCTTTGCAGCATTCCGCTGCTGCAACATTCCAACTTTAAACAGAGCGCTGCAGCATTCCACCTTTGCAGCATTCCGCTGCTGCAACATTCCACTGCTGCAACATTCCCAACTCTGCAGACCCAGCACTGCAACATTCCACCGTTGCAGTAATCAGGGCTGAGTGGCACTGCATTTCGTAGGAGACTGCTTTTATTAGATCTAGAAATAAATTATGTTTAATCAAAATGGAAAATAGTGCAGGATTTTACATTGGGGCTAGGATAACAAGGAGCATAGGAGGGACTGCTCTTTTAATTGATGCTCTGCAGACCTACGGCAGGGAAGGGGTTTACGTGATGCTCTGCAGGTTTCTAGCAGTGAAGGGGCTGTCTGGTGCTCTACAGGTCTCTCTGGCAGGGGAATAAACTGCAGTGTCAGCCAATCACTGCTGCCCTTCAAATCAGTGAAGTCCTTGCAGTCGCCAACATGCATTGCAGGAATCCCGCCCTGGAGCAGCTGACTTGGAGTTACGCCAAGAGTCATTGGGTGGAGAGGGGGTGGGCGGGGCTTGTGTGGACATGTGACCGAGCACCCAGACACCTGTAATATTTTGTAATAGAGAGTAATTATTGGATCTGTTCTATAGGAATTACATGAGATGACGTCACCTCTGTGTCCTGCGTCTTACTGCTGTCACCACTGCCATGACGTTAAACCCATCACTTCCACAGGGCTGAATGCATAACAAACCAACAAGGTGGCATGCACAGTTATAACATGCAGAGACAAATATAACATACAGTGATATACTGTAATAACATGCAGAGTAATATAATAGTATGCAGAGTGATATAACAGCATGCAGAGCGATATACTGTAATAACACCCAGAGATAAAATAATACGCAGTGATATACTGTAATAACATGCAGAGTAATATAATAGTATGCAGAGTGATATAACAGCATGCAGAGCGATATACTGTAATAACACCCAGAGATAAAATAACACGCAGTGATATACTGTAATAACATGCAGAGTAATATAATAGTATGCAGAGTGATATTACAGTATATCGCTCTGCATGCTGTTATAACACGCAGAGATAAAATAACATGCATAGATATATAATAACATGCAGAGTGATATAATAACACGCAGAGCGACATAACAAGCAGAGTGCTAAAATAACATGCAGAGCGATATAATAGCACAGAGTGATAACACGCAGAGCAATATACAGTAATAACGTGCACTGTAAATTAATAACATACAGAGTGATACAATAACACCGTGTGATATAATAACACAGCAATATAATAACACGAAGAGGGATATAATAACTCGCAGAGTGATATAACGCATGGCAATATAATAACATGCAGAGCGATATACTGTAATAACATGCAGAGCAATATAATAGTATGCAGAGGTATATAATACCATGCAGAGCGATATACTGTAATAATACCCAGAGATAAAATAACATGCAGAGCAACATAATAACACGCAGAGTGATAAAATAACACGCAGAGCGATATAATAGCACAGAGTGATAACACGCAGAGCTATATACTGTAATAACGTGCACTGTAATTTAATAACACAGAGTGATACAATAACACGCAGTGTGATATAATAACACAGCAATATAGTAACACGAAGAGGGATATAATAACGCATGGCAATATAATAACATGCAGAGCGATATACTATAATAGCATGCACTGTGATGTAATAACACGCAGAGTGATACAATAACGCAGTGAAATAATAACACGCAGAGCAATATAATAACATGCAGAGTGATATAATAATATGCAGAGATATAATAGCATGTAGAAGAGTGATACAATAACATGAAGAGACATAATAGCACACGGAGGGATATACAGTAATTGCATGCAGAGGGATATAACACAGAACAGTATAATAACATGCAGCGATATAATAGCACACAGAGGCGTATATAATAACAAGCAGAGTAATACACATGTATCCAACGTTATTGCAGCCCGTGGCACGCTCCCATGGATGAAATAGCGCAGTAGCCTAACCCCCTTCCTGCGAGCGAATGATTTCAAATAATGGCTGCTTCTCCCGCTGGTGCGTTGTGTATCTCCCACTGCAGCCCATCCACTTGTATCACTGACTATAAATGAGCGCTCACACCCAGGGATGGGCAAAACTGTCACAATCTGGTCCCCAGAATTCCATGGATCATGGTGACAAAATCCATCCCGCACACTGATTGTATGTTTAAAAATCTGGGCGGAATCATTAAAATCCATGACCTCGGAGCCTGCGAGGAAGCTCCCCCTCTGATCCCCCCCCAACACATAAATAAACACACGACAAAGGTCTGGAGGTTCAAGGGCCACGGCTTTATTTACACAAATAATAATAAACCTTGGTGAGCGCTACCTCTGTCAGCGTGCTCTCCCCCCCGGGTAAAGGCCATTGGCACCCCAACCATGGCCCGCACACCCACCAAGCCGGGCGCCCGATGGAACCCCAACCATGGCCCGCACACCCACCAAGCCGGACGCCCGATGGAACCCCAACCATGGCCCGCACACCCACCAAGCCGGACGCCCGATGGAACCCCAACCATGGCCCGCACACCCACCAAGCCGGACGCCCGTTGGCCCGGCTGTTAATGAGCCCTGCCCACTCGTTCCCCACCCGAAGACTTTAGGGGTTATCTGCACCATAGAGCCCCCGCTGGCAAGGTTACCATGCACTCACCCCCCCAACAGCCGCCACCCACGGGGCTATTTAATTCCTTAAACTAGCCCCGGACCCCCAGACCCGCCAGGACCCTTTCGAGCCCTTCTTGGAGTGTTAAGTTAAACAAGTCTAATCCTATCTCGGATAAATGTACCCCCATCTAGTCGAAATAATCCGCTATTATTCGACTCGAAATCAAGGTGCCCTATCACCCAGCCTCCTACCTGCAACACAAATTTGCCAACTGCCTTATTAATTTTCCTCCTTGTGTGCTCCACCGCCTCCGCTCGCCGCGCCCCTTTCCACACCTTTCTGTACACTATATCTGACCACACCACCTGGAGGACTGTTCACCAATGCACCTGAATCCGCGCTATATCACTCTTTATTGACCTAATTAGGTCTAATGATGTCAACCCCCCCCACATCGTTGCCCCCACATGAATAAAGCAAAATTTTGGGCGACCTCCTATCCCTTGCCAATACCAGTAGTTCTAGTAACCACTGGTGCCACCTCAAACCTCGCCTGCCCCACCAGAACACGTTTCCCTGTTTCCCACTTATGCCCAAATTCTTCCCGTATGGTCGGTCAACTGCGCGCTTCTCCGCCCAATGAATAAAAGAATCCCCGATGATCCAAACGTCTGGAGGAGAAAAACCTAAAATATCAAAACAAAATCAACCCCTACTCTTTATTATAACCCGGGCCTAACATAACTTTGATACCGATTGGATTCCCAACGGCCAATCCTTTTGATTACCTCAGCTCCGAGGCCAACCCGAGCAGCCTCTGTCGCTGCCCCTGTGCGGAAGGAATGTGTCCCAAACCGTGTACCATCTATCCCCAGATCCTTTATGCATAATGAAAAACCCGCCGGAACTGGAATCTTGAAGCCGGCCCACCATCTGCATGAACCAGCAAAGGGCCTGGGATAGGACGACGAACCTCCATGTAGGCTCCCAGCCTCTCTACCGGGCAGATCAAACTGTTTACAACCCCTTTAAAGTAACCCACACCCCTCGGCCTTGCTGGTCTGTCTTAGACTGCTGTACCAGGCATCTGAGTCATCCGGGTGCCTGTATAACATTCTCGACAGACAAGCCCCCCTCACCTCTTTTTGTAGCGCAATCCAATTCGCTTATGCGTAATGCCCCAAAAAATGCCAACGTAAATGCTGCGTTAAATAATTTTGCCTCAAATTGAGAAAAACAAATTCTCCCGGTCGCCTGAACCAGACCCTCCGGCACTTGCGGAGTGACCGGCTTCCTGACATCCTGTACTGCTGATGCCCTCATGAAACCAGCTACTGCCCTCCTCACTATGAAAGCCTTGGTTGGACCTTCTGAACCATTTAAACGCGAGAAAAATGCCACCCCCGCGAGTTTCCTTTTCACTGAGCTCCCCGCCAACACTTTCTCCATTAATAATAACACATACGTCAAGAGGGCCCCCACTTCCGATACCCCTAACCCAAGTTCCCCTGCCAGAACTCGGTATTCTTCCCAAGCTGTTACATAAGCGTCCCACGTACCAGGTGCTACTGAAGCCCGTACCAAAGCCATTACTGGACCCTCACCAGCTCCCACAACTCCACTGGACATCGCTGGCCGACTTGATCCGCCTCTGGCGCCAACCTCCTGAATTCTGTTAGCTGCATTCGGGATAAAGAGTCAGCAACCCTGTTAGCCACCTCAGGTACATGCCTAGCCCTAAAGGCTATGTTTAACTTCAGGAAGGCTAAAATAAAGTTACGCAATAAAGCCAACACTGGGGGGGGGGGAGCGGGACCCAAAATTGTTTACTGCCTCGACCACCCCCATATTGTCAGTCCAGAATATTACATTCTGGTTAGCCAGCTGGGTGCCCCAAAGACTTATCGCAACTACCAAAGGAAAAAATTCCAGGAACGTCAGGTTTCTCATGAAATGCGACTCCGCCCAAGCTGGTGGCCACCGTTCCGCGCACCAGGACCCCTCAAATCCCACTGCCCGAGCCGCATCTGTGAAGAGCTGGAGCTCGTTGTTTGATGTAGGTCGACCCCTCCACAGTGTCCTCCCAGTGTCCTCCCATTGTAGCAACGCAAGAACTCTAACCACACCCCCAAATCCTTCTTGATCTCCGCCGTTACCCTTATAAAATGATGCGGACGCCTCACCCCGGCCGTAGCAGCCGCTAGCCGTTTTGAAAAAACCCTCCCCGTTGGCATAATTCTTGTTGCAAAAACCAGATGTCCCATTAAGGTCTGAAAACTCCTCAACAATGCTTTTTTGAGGGACATAAATGTCTCCACTGAACTTTTTAAAGCCCTCAGCTTTTCCCCAGGCAGCATATATTCCATAAGAACCGAATAAATTTCTATCCCTAAAAAACTAAGAACTGTAGTGGGGCCCTCTGTTTTTTCCACTGCCAAAGGAACGCCGAACTCATATGCTACTGCCGAAAACTCTGCCAACCACCTGGCACACAAATCTGACTCTCCTGGACCTACGAACAAAAAATCATCCAAATAGTGCATTACACCTACCGCCTGCATTCTTTTCCGGACTACCCACTCCAGGAAAGTACTAAAAGTTTCAAAATAAAAACACAACAGGGCACACCCCATTGGTAAACATAGATCCACAAAATACTGGTCACCCAACTTGCACCCCAGTAGGTGAAAGCACTCAGGATGTATTGGTAGTAACCTAAATGCTGACTTTAATGTCTGCCTTCGCTAGAAGCGCGTCCTGCCCGTACCTGCCCACTAATGCCACTGACTGATCAAAATGTGCATAACCCACTGAGCAAAGCTCCCTGTCGATATCATCATTCACGGACGATGCTTCCGGATAAGACAGACTCCTGACGAAGTCGCCGCAGTGTGACGAAACGCGTAGAGCTGTGACGTCATCGCGTTTGTGTTGGTGTATTTGGAGTCCCTGGATTCCCTGCGCTCCGGCTGGCGGTAATTTCAAGTGTTAGCAATCATTGTATGAGGGAGCAAAGGACGTGCAGGCATTGGATGCCTTTATATCTTGCTGCCAATTCATGGTGAACCTGGGCTGTTTACATCCACTCTGCAAACCTGGGACTCACCCTACCACCGCAGATGACCGCAATAGAGATTTCTCTCCCACGAATGGTTCTGTTTGAAATCCTGTAAGTGCACATTCTTATGGGTTGCTGATTTTTTAAATAAATGTACCTTATTTTTTTACTCAGTTACGTGCTATGGAGCTTGCGCTTTTGTTTGTTTTTTGTTCATAGATTCCAAAAGTGGTTGGCTATACCACTCCCTTTAAAGCTGCAAAGACGCTCCCTGGATCTTCTATTTGGACTATATTTATCTCTGGACTTTTTGTTTTGAGTGGAACATTCAATTTGGATTTTTCTTTTTTTTTCACTATCACGTTATGGTTTGTAGATATTATTAGGTTAAATTGTGGTAATTTTAATTTATTTTAATATTTTAAATATGTTATTATAATTGATCATTTATTAGGGTTATTTCACATCCTCTTTAGCGCTACTTAATTTTTGTGTTGTCTTTATATATATAATAGTTAATTATTTGCAAGGCTGCCACTTCGACATGTTTTAAAAGGAAAATTTGAATTTTTTTTTACAATTTGGCTGGTTTTGCTCAAACTTCTCTATTTGCTATTGAAATATTTGCGATTTTTTGGAAAGTACGGAGAAGCAAATCTGGGCTCAAATATTTATATTCAGAATGACACAAAATGGAATCAGTGATTAGTTTCATATTCATTTTAATTATTTTCTATAGAACATTAATGTAATAAGATGTTACAGTGTCACTGGCAGGGTGAGCAATAAGGCACTCAGGGGGTTGGGCTACCTTCAGGTGTTGTGACATATACACAGGGTCTTTTGTTTTAAACACAAATATGGGCACATTGTTATTAATAAGTAACTATGATAACTATATACAAATATATTCAGGTACAGTACAAGGAGCTTTCAAAATAACTATTCATCCCAAGGGCAGTACAAAGGACACGGGGTAATCCCTTAAGGTTAGAGAAAAGGAGATTTCACCAGCAACAAAGGAAAAGGTTCTTTACAGTAAGGGCAGTTAAAATGTGGAATTCATTACCCATGGAGACTGTGATGGCAGATACAATAGATTTGTTCAAAAAAAGGTTGGACATCTTTTTAGAAAGGAAAGGTATACAGGGATAAACCAAATAAGTAAATAAGGATGTTGATCCAGGGAGTAAACTGACTGCCAATTCTTGGAATCAGGAAGGAATTTATTTTTCCTATAATGAGATATCATTGGATGGTATGACACTGGGGTTTTTGTTTGCCTTCCTCTGGATCAATATACTGTAAGTACGGATATAGGATAAAGTATCTGTCGTCTAAATTTAGCATACAGTAGGTTGAACTTGATGGACGCATGTCTTTTTTCAACCTTGTCTACTATGCAACTATGAAACTATACTGTGCAGAAGTATGGGACAGGAAGTGATGTCAGAGGAGCAGTGGGCGGAGCCATATGTGGGTGACCAGTGGTGGCTGCTGTCGGGTTATTAGTGGCAGGAGATCACACCCCCGGGGGTTGCCTCGTGGCACCATCCACACTGATCCGGGAGCGCAGCCCATTCTTCTGCATTATTCGTTCCATCTGAGGCTGTGTCATCTCGCGGAAACGCTGAGAAGCAAAGAGACATCACGGAACGCCAGTAAGAAAAACGGAAACACTGAGAAGACAACAGACACACGAGAAAAAACACGAAGAAAAAAACCACGAGATAATCATGAAGAAAAAAAACACGAGAAAAAAGCAAAGAAAAAAGACACGAGAAAAAACACGAAGAAAAAAAACACGAGAAAAAAGCAAAGAAAAAAGACACGAGAAAAAACACGAAGAAAAAAAACACGAGATAATACCGAAGAAAAAAGACACGAGAAAAAAGCAAAGAAAAAAGACACAAGAAAAAACATGAAGAAAAAAACACGAGAAAAAACACAAAGAAAAAAAACACGAGATAATCCGAAGAAAAAAAACACGAGATAATCCTGAAGAAAAAAAGCACAAGAAAAAAGCAAAGAAAAAAGACACGAGAAAACTGCAAAGAAAAAAAACACGAGAAAACTACGCAGAAAAAAACACGAACAAAAAAAACACGAGATAAGCACGAAGAAAAAAATACGAGAAAACCGCGAAGGAAATAAAAACACGAGAAAACCGCGAAGAAAAAAAAATATGAGAAAACCACGAAGAAGAAAAAACACGAGAATACCGCAAAGAAAAAAACCACAAGAAAACCACGAAGAAAAAACCCTGAGAAAACCGCGAAGAAAAAAACCCGAAAAAACCGTGAAGAGAAAAAACCCGAGAAAACCACGAAGAAAAAAAACATGAGAAAACCGCGAAGAAAAAAAACCCGAGAACACCGCGAAGAAAAAAAACACGAGAAAACCGCAAAGAAAAAAACCCTGAGAAAACGGCGAAGAAAAAAACCTGAAAAAACAGTGAAGAGAAAAAACACGAAAAAACCACGAAGAAAAAAAACATGAGAAAACCGCGAAGAAACAAAACAAGAAAACAGCGAAGAAAAAAAATACGAGAAAACCGTGAAGAAAAAAACCACGAGAAAACGCGAAGAACAAAACACGAGAAAACCGCGAAGAAAAAAACACAAGAAAACCGCGAAGAAAAAAACACGAGAAACCCGCGAAGAAAAAGAACGCAAGAAAAACGCAAAGAAAAAAATGACAAGGAATCCATGAAGAAAACCCCACACGCGATAAAAGTGAGGAAACAGGAAAATTCCTTCACTAGAAAATTGAGGAAACTGCGAGAAAATGGGAATAAACAGTGAGAAAAACGCATTTAAATCAGGGTAAAAATGACCAGAACAGCAGGCGGATAATGAGGACTGCACAGAGGGCAATTATTCCCAGGGGGTCGGGGAGCCGTGGTACACCTGCACAAGACCCTCTAGTCTTGGTGTCCGCCTGCCGGGTCAGTGCTGATGCTGGCACAGCTGCTGGTACCTGACTCATGCTGCCCGTGGACGTTAGGAACAGATACACCATGTACCCGGGGATCAGCAACATGGAGGAGAGAGCCATGAGCCAGCCGATGCCCTGACCCCACGGCGGGTACACGTACCGCCCGAGGGTGAGTGGGGTCATCTCCACCACGCTGAAAAAGAAGACACCCTGCGAGGGGAGAAGAGAGAGTTATATGGAGGCGTTATATGGAGCAATATCAGGGGTTATAGGGAGTAGTTATATTGGGCAATAGGAAGAGTTATAGGGAGGGGTTATATGGGGCAAAAGGAGGGGTTATACAGAGTAGTTACATAGGGCAATAGGAGGAGTTATAGGGAGGTGTAGGGTTCCTTTGCTTGTAGGGATGAGTGTGTAGAACGTTATTTGCTATGTAGAGCATTACTTGCTGTGATCTGACTGGTCCTTACCAAGCAGACGAAAGGAGTGAAATACGCCCAGCAGAGCTTCCACCAAGAGCAAGGCTGGTACCCGATCATCTCCTCTATGTCCTGATAGAACCGGTCCACACCTGAGGGAAGAGGCAGGTCACAAGAGGTCACACAAGAAGGGCAGTTGTCAGTAGGTGACAGTAGGAGGGAAGATGACAGAAAGTCTTAGGAGAAGATGGTGACAGAAAGTCACATTTGAGAGGGGCAGGCAAGTAACAGGGAGCAACACCTGAGGGGGCATGTAGCAGAAAGTCACATCAAAAGTAGCCAATGAAACAAATAGGAAGTCACACTTCTTCTGCCAATGTAAAAGGAAGTCACACATGGGAGGGAGGAAGGAAGTCACACATGGGAGGGAGGGAGGAAGCAGGTCACCTAACAGAAAGGTACATTAGGGTGGCAGGTAATATGAATGGGATGGAGGTTTAGATGAAAGTAGCAAGTTTGGATTAGAGGGCAGGTTCATGGATCCTTCACCATAACACCATGATATGGACACGGTCTCAAAGAAAACCAGGAAGAGGAGACACATCCCACTGGCAGAATAATAATCAAATAGCTTGAAAACGTAGATTCCACCCTGCAGGGAGAAAGAGAGGCTCAGAAATACAGGGAGAGGGAGAGAGGCTCAGAAATACAGGGAGAGAGAGAGAGGCTCAGAAATACAGGGGGAGAGAGAGGCTCAGAAATACAGGGAGAGAGAGAGAGGCTCAGAAATACAGGGAGAGAGGCTCAGAAATACAGGGAGAGAGAGAGGCTCAGAAATACAGGGAGAGAGGCTCAGAAATACAGGGAGAGAGAGGCTCAGAAATACAGGGAGAGAGGCTCAGAAATACAGGGAGAGAGGCTCAGAAATACAGGGAGAGAGAGAGGCTCAGAAATACAGGGAGAGAGAGAGAGGCTCAGAAAAATGGAGAGAGAGAGGCTCAGAAATACAGGGAGAGAGAGAGAGGCTCAGAAATACAGGGAGAGAGGCTCAGAAATACAGGGAGAGAGAGGCTCAGAAATACAAGGAGAGAGAGGCTCAGAAATACAGGGAGAGAGAGAGAGAGAGGCTCAGAAATACAGGGAGAGAGAGAGGCTCAGAAATACAGGGAGAGAGAGGCTCAGAAATACAGGGAGCGAGAGAGACTCAGAAATACAGGGAGAGAGAGAGGCTCAGAAATACAGGGAGAGAGAGAGGCTCAGAAATAGAGGGAGAGAGAGGCTCAGAAATACAGGGAGAAAGAGGCTCAGAAATACAGGGAGAGAGGCTCAGAAATACAAGGAGAGAGGCTCAGAAATACAAGGAGAGAGAGGCTCAGAAATACAAGGAGAGAGAGAGGCTCAGAAATACAGGGAGAGAGAGGCTCAGAAATACAGGGAGAGAGGGAGGCTCCGAAATAAAGGGAGAGAGAGAGGCTCAGAAATACAGGGAGAGAGAGAGGCTCAGAAATACTGGGAGAGAGAGAGAGGCTCAGAAATACAGGGAGAGAGAGGCTCAGAAATACACACACAGAGAGAGAGAGAGGCTCAGAAATACAGGGAGAGAGAGAGGCTCAGAAATACAGGGAGAGAGAGGCTCAGAAATACAGGGAGAGAGAGAGAGAGAGGCTCAGAAATACAGGAAGAGAGAGAGGCTCAGAAATACAGGGAGAGAGAGGCTCAGAAATACAGGGAGAGAGAGGCTCAGAAATACAGAGAGAGAGAGATAGAGGCTCGGAAATACAGGGAGAGAGAGAGAGGCTCAGAACTACAGGGAGAGAGAGAGGCTCAGAAATACAGGGAGAGAGAGAGAGGCTAAGAAATACATGGAGAGAGAGGCTCAGAAATACAGGGAGAGAGAGGCTCAGAAATACAGGGAGAGAGAGAGAGGCTCAGAAATACAGGGAGAGAGAGAGGCTCAGAAATACAGGGAGAGAGAGAGGCTCAGAAATAGAGGGAGAGAGAGGCTCAGAAATACAGGGAGAAAGAGGCTCATAAATACAGGGAGAGAGGCTCAGAAATACAAGGAGAGAGAGGCTCAGAAATACAAGGAGAGAGAGGCTCAGAAATACAAGGAGAGAGAGAGAGGCTCAGAAATACAGGGAGAGAGAGGCTCAGAAATACAGGGAGAGAGAGAGGCTCAGAAATACAGGGAGAGAGGCTCAGAAATACAAGGAGAGAGAGAGAGGCTCAGAAATACAGGGAGAGAGAGGCTCAGAAATACAGGGAGAGAGAGATAGGCTCAGAAATACAGGGAGAGAGAGAGAGAGGCTCAGAAATACAGGGAGAGAGAGAGAGGCTCAGAAATACAGGGAGAGAGAGAGAGGCTCAGAAATACAGGGAGAGAGAGAGAGGCTCAGAAATACAGGGAGAGAGAGAGAGGCTCAGAAATACAGGGAGAGAGAGAGAGGCTCAGAAATACAGGAAGAGAGAAAGAGACCTAGCAATAGAGTGAGCTTAAACAAGAGGGTGAAAGTGTGTGTGAGAGAGAAAGATAGGCCTGAGAATGTGAGAGGTAGAGTTCAGAGGAGATGTGTGATATTGGTACCTACAGTATGATGTCAGTAGCTGTGTCTGTGGTACTGTGTACTGTTGGCCCCTGTGTGTGGCATCTGTGCACATGGTAACCGTGTGACTCCCATCCCTGTGCGCGTGGTATCTGTGTGATGGCCATCCCTTGTGTGCGTGGCACCTGTGATTACCCGACCCTGTGCACGAGGTACCTGTGTGATGTTGGAGAATCCTACGATGAAGGAGATGAAGCACACAGCTGCGATGAAGACTTTCTTCCTGCTGCGCAGAAGTTGCGGATACTCATCCACCAGCGCAGTGATGAACCCCTCCACCGTGCAAAACTGCAGGACCAATGCCAAGGGAGTCATGTGACCAACAGAATACAGACATGTAGAGTCATGTGACCAAGAGGAATACACACATATGGAGTCATGTGAACAACAGCCAACAGGAATACACACAGAGACTTGTGGCCAATAGGAAAACACACATGTAGCCAATATGGGCACTCTGACCGAGTCATGTGATCAATAGTCATGTGACTAGAGCCATGTGGGTAATGATGATTCTCTCTTTCAGGACTCCAGCTCTCCAATCAGTTTATGTGGCGGTGAAATATCTAGTACATTGGTTTGTGAGGATGGTGACTGCGCAGGTCCCTTTGTACATGTATTTATTTCAGGGGCAGAGGTTTAAGTGATACCTGTATATAACCACTGTGATACAGCTGACGAAATATTGTGTACATACTGGCCAACTCTCCCTATACATGTGGGAGACCCTCATCATTCTCAAAAAACATTGCATTTTTTACTTTCTCCCTGAAATTAATTCCCCCAACTCAATGCAAGTCAATTGAACACGAAGAGATTTACATTGATCCACCCTGGGTTTGTGGACAAGACAGAGTTTGCTGGTCAGTTTGCTGACCAGACATAAATCGGAGTTGGGTTGAGAGGTAAAGTGCTGGACTGGTTCCAGTACTTTCTTAGTGAGAAAATCACCCCCAAAGAGAATTCTTCAAACCCAATTCCGCTAATTTGTGGCGTCCCTCAGGGACCAGCCCCATATCGCATCTATTGTGGAAAAACTGTTACTTCCAAATCTACCGACTGAGATAAATGACAGCGTTTCTCTCGAAAACCAATCTACAGATAGTAGACCAGGTCTGGGTCCTCTCCAGGCTGGAGTTTGCAGATTGTCTCCTGATGGGTCTCCAAACACATAATATCAAAGCCCTGCAGTTGGTGCAAAACGCCAAGGCCCGTCTTATAGCGGTCAAGACACGGAGAGACCACACCTCCCCAGTATCACAAGATCTGCACTCGCTCCCAGTGGAGCAAAGGGTTCATTTTAAGATCTTGACCCTCACCTTTAAGGTTATCTATGGACTAGCTCCACCCCCCTCTTACCTTCAGAACTACCTGATTAGCAACACCCCCCAATCGGGCACTTAGATCTGCCATCGCCCCTCAACTGATTGAGCCTCGGTTTAAGGTCAATAAAGCTGAAGGGAGAGCTTTACTTCCATTCAGAAAGGAATTAGAAACCTTCCTTTATAAACCAAACATTGCAAACAGACCCGAAAACCCTGGCAGCTTTCCTGGCAACCCTAGTCATGTGACCAATAGAAAAGATAGGCCTGTGTCACCTCTCACCTGGCTGTCCAGACCGAGCATCACGAGCATGGAGAAGAAAAGTATGGACCAGACAGGAGACATCGGCAGCTGAGTGACGGCCTGCGGATACGCCAGGAATGCCAGCCCCGGGCCTATAAAAAGGACCAAGTACAAGACACTGGGACCAGGCCAAGGAGACCAACGTAGCAGGCTACGGAATCCTGACAACCTCCAGGGCTGGACAGTGCAGGAATACAGACAATGCCACCTATAGGGCTGGAACATTTAGGAATACACATCCTGGCACCTCTAGAAATGGGAACATAAACGCGACTCCAATGGTCTCGTGAAAATCAAATCATTATGGTTTATTTAAAGGGATCAACGGTTCGGTCCCACTGTGAATCATGAAAACAGTCCACAGTCAGACAGAAATATTGATCATTTTAAATAAACCATATTGATTTTTTTTCAGAAGACCACTGGAGTCCCGTTTCCTTCCTACTTTGCCGTGGAGACACGTGCGCATACGTTTAAACTTCTGAGTGCTCCTATTCTACTATTGATACCTCTAGGAATGGACAGTTTGGGGCTGCTGATCCGTGCACATCTAGGGGTGGAAAGTTTGGGGAAACAGAGCCTGGCACTTCTGGGACAAAGTGGGGATTATTTATTAAACATGTGAGACTGGCATTTCTGTTACAAAATGGTTCATTCCACACAGAAACACATCTCGTCGTAGCATTGTCACATATACAAACCATCTGAAAACGCAAATTGGATACCTAAGTGAGGAAATCTCACAAACATAGGCATTCGCAGACTATTCAATAAGGTGCGAGGTTGTAGTTTATGTGCAAAATCCCACCTAGACCGAGAGACTGAATCGAACAATAGAAATGGAATTATTATGCCAAAATATGCAACAAATGGGGTAGAATCTCATCCAGAGTTGAATAGGTAAAGTCAGGGGTTCTCCACTCCAGTCCTCAAAACACCCTAAAAGGTCAGGTTTTAAGGATATCCCTGCTTCAGCGCAAAGGTCTCAATCAGTGGCCCAGTTACAGACAAAGGGGCCTATTCTATAAGCCTTCATAAAAAAAATAATATAAATTTAAATAATAGTGTAGATGAGTAGGGGGTCTCCGGACTGCATTGATTTCAGGTCCGGGGACCCCCTGCTTCCTGAGATACAGGCTCCGTTATAGGGTGCCGGTATCTCCTATGCATTTAAATGTCTTGGTGACCGTGGGAAAAAAATGTATAGGAGATACCAGCACCCCCCATGAAGGGGGTATTCTCAGTTGTATGGGACAGATAGCAGATAGCAGGTATCACCTGCTAAAGAGAGTAAAAGTATGAGTAGAAATTTGAGTCGTTCTTTGCAAGTTGTACATTTGTGATGTTTGCCATTAGCATAAGCGGTGGCTGGTGTGCTAGTTTTCAGAGTTCTCCACCAACATTCAGTAGATAGTCCAAGGCTTTTGAGTAGTTCAGGGTGTATAATGATGTTGGATGTGGGCCAGGAGGGAGGGGATTGTAATGGATAGAGAGAGTAACATTTTCACGAGGCCACAAGAAAGAACAAAGTTGAGATAACAAGCAGCCCCACCAACCAGATGTGGGTAACAGAGAGGAGTGGTTTTGAGAGGCGCGGGTGTCCTGGCTCAAACAACACCCAATGCTTGTTTTATCTAGCATCTTGTAAGTGTGATTGTTGATCAGTAAACAGTTTTACACTATATCTATTCTCTGTTTGTGATTTCTCACACAAGGGACACTGGGGTTTTGAATATCGCCCCGGGAGACATGATACGGTTGGACAGTGTGGATAGCATAACTTCCACAATTACACCATTTTCATTGGAGCGCATTTCAAGAATTTCCCTGAGGGTGTTTGCGCCTCTGTAAACTTTTATATAAGTATTGGACAGAGGAGACCGAGATCCAGAGAGCAGCATCCCCTGCAGGATATGTATTTTCACTCTATTCTCTTTATAGGAGTGTATCTTTAGCACTTTTGTTTGCATTCACACCAAACGGTGTAAGGACTGTCCCACTCTGGGACTCTTATCCACAGCAGGGGTGCTCAACTCCAGTCCTCTAGACCCCCCCCCCCCACCCCCCCACCCCCAACAGGTAAGGTTTTCAGCACAGGTAGCTCAATTAGAGGATCAGTCAAAGACTGAGCCTCTGATTGAGGCACCTGTGCAGAAGCAAAGACTGATTGAGTCACCCATGCTGAATCAGGGACTGATTGAGCCACCTGTGCTGTACCTGGGATATCCTGAAAACCTGACCTGTTAGGGGGCTTGAGGACTGGAGTTGAGCACCCCTGGTCTACAGTATGTGCTGGGTATGGTGTAACCACCTCAAGCAATCAAACAATTTTAATTTGCTACCTCCCACTCTCCCTCCTTGTGCCGCCCTCCCTCTGCTTTGCTCTTTTTTGAATTCACCCTCTGTTCTCTGCCTTCTTCTGTCCTTCAACTTTCTCCCTTCTTGTAACTCTCGCCCTCTGCTTCCTGCCCTCCTCTGTACTCTCTTCCATTTGTTGTTCTCTTGGTCCCAGCCCTCCTTTTATCTGCCTCTCTTTATTCTCTCTTGCTCTGACTCATTGGCTGTACAGGGGGTTGAATGAAATCTTCTTGAGGATGGCATCCAGCCAACAGGTAGTCAGCTGGACAGGCTTGGAACACAGACCTGGGAATACACCTCTGGGACTGGTATCTGCTCACCTGATGCTGCCAGCTCCTGGATGGGTTTCTTGGTGATGTGGGACATGAATCCGACAATAGAGAAAATGACTAATCCTGCGAACATGCTGGTGAAGGAATTTATTCCACACACGATGATGGAGTCTCTACAAGGGGCAGAGAGAGGGCAGGGATTAAAAGATCATTCGGTAGGGACTGACAAGAGGAGCAGCAGGGGGTGAGGAGAGGTTTTACAGTGCTAATTATTTCTGTTGGGAGGGAGTGGCAGTGCCTGCTGTCTAGTGAGTGTGGGTCTCAGGCAGAGAACGTGGCATCTAAGAGATTTCTTACCTGTACACATTGTTCTGGAAGGAGTTGTAACTTCCCAGAGCAATCAGAGACCCCAGACCTAGCCCGTAGGAGAAGAAGATCTGTGTGGCAGCATCCATCCAGACCTGAGGAAGAGGAGAAGGCAATTCCAGGGCACATTTTGTGTCACTGTAACTTCTTCTGCATCACTCCACACTGTCCCAGTGCCAATGCTCAATGTACTATGTCACAGATCTGTGTACTTTTTATTCTCTTCCCTCCCACACTTTTCTGCCGCTGTCCCCTTTTGAAAGGGTTAAAATAATATGTTAGTTTTGTCCGTCTTATATGATTTGCTTTATGGTCTAGTTTTTTCATTTCACAGAAAGGAAACTAAGGGTCTTTCATAGAAAGGAAACTAAGGGTCTCTAACAGAAAGGAAACTTGAGGTTTATAGCCGTCTTGTCCTTAGAAATGTATAGATCTGTAACCCAACCCCCTTTTCTCCTGTTTCTGTATAACTATTCTGTGCGTGCAAGAATAAACTGAAGTTGGAAAGCAGTGACTCTTGTGTTTCTGTGCTCCTGCTTCCCGAGCTCTTGACGCCAAATCCGAGAGACAAAAAATATTCAGTGACGTGGCAAATCTCCCCGGGTTTAGTTTAGTGTGTGGTGTGCCTGCCCTACGGACCGATAAGTCGGATCCGCCCCAGGACCTAACACCTTTAGTGTCTCGTCACCTCAGAATTTGACAGTTTGCTGAAGTCTGGAGTGATGTAGAAACGGATCCCGTCCATCGCTCCAGGTAGAGTAATCCCTCGGAAAAACAATATCACAAGCATAAAGTACGGATATGTCGCTGAGAAGTACACCACCTGAAGAGAGAGAGAGAAAGAGAGAGAAAGAGAGATAGAGAAGGATTAAAGAGAAAACAAAGAGCAGAACCAAGAGAAATGGATTCAAACTAATTGAGGGAGTTAAAGAAAGTAACAGAAAAATAGATAAGTTAGGAAACAGAAAATGGGAGAGAGAGATAGTGTGATGGAGGTAGAGGTGAGTCTCAAAGAGAATGGGTGAAAGGAAGAGTGAAGGGGTGAGAGACGAGGAAGAACTAGAGATGGAGAGAAAATGAAAAAGGTAGAGAAACACAAAATAGAGACATTACAGAGACCGTAAGAGAAGAAGAGAGTAGTAACAATAGATACAGACTGAGAACACAGACACCAGACTCCAGACCCTCTCCATACTGCACCTTCCCTGTCCATTCCACTCCTTTCCAGATGGAGAAATATACCATGACCCAGGACAGTGCCAGGGTGCAGGCCAGTGGCCAACGAATGGTTCCTGGCTCCCCTAGCCCCTCTGTCATCTGATGCATGTTCCGCCTGCAGTGAAATCACAGAGCACAGGTGAGGAACTTTGTACAGTACTAAATGTCACTCATCTATACCACTGACCTCATAGTCACTCATCTATAGCAGTAACCTCTGTCACTCATTGAAAACAGATGCTGCTTCATCCCTGAATAGAATATCATCGTTGCACAGACCTGTGGTATTTACTAAATATCCCAGCATAGCTTTTTCTGCCACAAGAACTTAATTTAGCCAACATTTTGGTCACCTTATCAGTCAATTGTGAGGATTAAAAAAAGCTATCACTAGATTTCTTATTTGTAATGACACTGTCTCCCACTTCACGTTGCCATTCTGCATGCAAGTACTGTTACTGCTGCAATGGAACGTCATATTGATGACATCATGATGTTATTTCTAGTTGTGATGACAGTATGAGGTCTCACCCCCACTACACATCATAACAGCTCTACTATATTCCTGCCCCCAAACCTAGAATAGACCTACTCCCAGAACTCAGTCACTGCACTGGTGAGGTTGGTGGTATCGTTCAGAGAATAGTTGGAGAAACATCTGTCTGTATTCCAGCTGTTGTCACAGCTTTGCCAGGGCAGGTTCTGAGAAGAGGGAGGCAGAGAGGGAAAAAGGGGTATGGATCTGTGCCCCAGCATACTCATCATAATCACAACTATGATAACATTTCAAATTG
Source organism: Ascaphus truei (assembly GCF_040206685.1). Taxonomy (NCBI): domain Eukaryota; kingdom Metazoa; phylum Chordata; class Amphibia; order Anura; family Ascaphidae; genus Ascaphus; species Ascaphus truei. The sequence goes on from NC_134487.1 coordinate 282,714,943, forward strand.
TGAGAGCATTTCTTAGACTTAGAACATTTTCCTATTGAAGCAATGTCTGTGCAAGCCCCAGTGAGCCCCCTTTATACAGGAGAAATTCCTGTTACAAAACCACCTCTACATAGAAGCATCTCCCAGCTGCCTGTATGCATATATCCTATGAAAGAATGTTTATTATACCCCATTTAAAGACCATCTATTTACATCTCTGAAGAGCCTTCTCCTATGAAAACAGCCGTCACTGATCTTATAGGAAAAATCTTCCATCCTATATTTAGGGTAAATATACGCTCTAAACTTTAAGGAAGGATCTTTGTTCTTGTTTTCCATACAGTATACTGTAGGATGGATCTTTGTTATCTTATGTCTGATTGGGTGTATCTGTATTATGTGATGTGTGATAGGGTGGATCTATATGATGTGATGTCTGACAGTATGGATCTGTATTGTGTTATGTCTGATGGGATGGGTCTGTGTAATCTTACAGTATGTTTAGAAGGGTGGATCTATAGAAGGCTTCATTGTTGTTTTGCTATTGTTGGATAAGTCTGTGCTATCTCCCTTCCCTATGGGTGAAAATTCCTTTTATTGAATTGTTTTCACATCTGCTGCTCACCGAGGAGAAGGAGTTGAAGAGATAATACAGAGCCCAGGCGATGATAACGATGTAATAAACATTTAGCCAGAAGGACAGAACCACCGAGGCCATCCCAACTCCTGAAGAGGAAAGACAAAGGCCCATATTTACTAAGAGTTTCTATCCCATAAGACTTTCTGGCCCATTAAAGTGAGTGGGTCATAAGGTGTCCTATGGCATAGAGACCCTTAGTAAATATGAGATTGGTTCAGTGTGAAAGAAAATCTTTTTTAGGATTCAGAGCAAGGTGAAAAAGATGTTCAGGGTATATATATATATATATATATATATATATATATATATATATATATATATCAAAAGGAAATATTACTGTATGCTCATTTGCATGTCTTAGACAGATCTGCAACACCGCCTTTCACCATTATCACACAGCACACAGCACTTCCACTGCAGCAAGAGATTCTGGGAAATGACATGCAAATGACCACACAGTGCCACCTTTTGCTTCAAAAACATTTTTAACATGGTTCCCTATACTGTATATATATACAGTATATATACACATCACACATACATACAGTATCCCTGAAGAAGTTGAGTAATTCAACGAAACGCGTAGGAGTTTGATATTGTTATTTTGGCAATTGCCATAATCCCCCTCTACACTGCTGAAGCTTGTCCGGTTAGCTTGCGGTACATTGTCTGAGCCAGCGCGAGTTGGTGGTCTAGTACGGCGCAACTCAGTGACGTCAGCGCATCGCCTGGTAGCTCCGTGGATCCGTGGCTCACATTGTGGGTATTCACCCCAGAGCCAGCAGTTTGGGGTTAAATTGTTCCGTCGTATCTCCGCATGGACTGCCGCATACTCCAGAACCCCTGGGTTAACCTCTTTGCTGCCAAAGTAAATTCAGTTTAACCCATCTCAGCAAAATGATTCCTGTGCACGGGAGTGTTGTACAATAAGGCACCCAGCAGCTGCCGGTGTATCCCCTCTGGTGAATACCCCGATATCTCTGTGTGTCCACGTACGGGGGTCACGTTACCTTTAAACATTGGTGCCAGCTTCCACACCCCGAGCCCCCCGATGGAGGTGAACTGTCCAAGAGACGTCTCCAGGAAGAAGAGGGGGATCCCAGCGAAGACCAGCGTCAGGAAATAGGGGATGAGGAAAGCACCTGCGGAGAAGAGACATGGACCACTGCTGCTACAGAGTGACAGCCACCTAGAGCCACAAGAGCTGACACTTTAGCACGCACAGAGAGGCTGGATCTGAGCACAGCATTGCCCACTAACTCCTTCTAGTTTAGTTTTTTTTAATGAGGGCAGAGATTTAAAAATAAAAAATAAAGGTTTCCCATGAAGGAGCAAAGAGAACTAATCCCAGTTACATATTTATTAGGTTAACAAGATTTAAAAAAAACTAAATCAGAAAATTCTAGGCATTGATAAGTAAATAAACATAGCACTTGTGGTGCATTTGCAGACAGGTCTGCAACCCTGTCTTTCCCCATTATCGCTTAGCATTCAATGCTTCCACTGCAGCCAGGGATTCTGGGTAATCTCATGCAAATGAGCACAGTGTGTCACTCTTTACTTTTCATCCATTTTAACATGGACCCCTATGATCTTATGCCTGCCACATTACACAGCTTTTCAGCACCGCCTGGGTTTAAGAAGTGCAGAGCCAGTGACCCTACAGAATCTTTTTAGAGTTTGACCATTTATTTTTATACTTACTCAAATGTTTGCACATCGGCTGTCTGCCAAGTGACCACTTAGGCCAGGTCCATAGTGCCTTCTCCCGTGCGGAGGGGTGCGCGGCCGTGACGTCACCAGCTTGAAGCGGGTGCGTTTTTTGGCCATGGTACGCGCCATCCGTGGGCGTGTCTAGGGGCGTGCCAGTGACATCACGGAGCTGGTTCGCCCTCATTGGGCGAACCGCTCACGTGACCGGCCTGTCGCGCCAAGAAATCAGATTGAACTGATTTCTTGCGCAACGCGCGCCCCCCCTCCCGCTTCCGCACGCGTGCGTCCGCACGCCGCATGGACGCAAACACTGCCTTAAGGCAGTCTGTTCGCTCAGCGCGCAGACGCGTCCGCACGGTCTGCGGTACCATGGCCCCAACCTTAAGAACAGGGGTTGGATAAGGGAGGATTAAAGGCAGTAAACCCACACTAACTTTCTGGTTTTAATGTGTACGTGCCGCTTGTGTACAGTACGTGCCACATACTGAGGGGGCCCTGGGTTATCTCACCTCCTCCGTTCTTCCCGCACAGATAGGGGAAGCGCCAGACATTTCCCAGCCCGATGGCATAGCCCACGCAGGAGAGGAGGAAGTCAAACCTTCCCTTCCACGTGCCACGCTCCTCAACCTCTGGCTTCTTCTTGGTGTCCCCAGAGGGGCTGCCGAGGGGCTCCATGGGCACCGCCTCCCGCTCCTCACTGGGAGAGGTCAGCTCAGCGGAGTCACCGTCTGTCTTACCCATGCTGCACCAGAGAAGCGAGAAAGAAGGGGGCACTCAGAGCTGGAGAGAGCGCGGAGAAACCGGGGTCAGCCGGTGCTCTGTCATTGTCATGTGTGACCTGTCTCTGTGTCACCTCCCCACACACACATAACAAGTGCACAGGTCTCCCCCTGAAGTGTAACAAAGACAAACTATCTGTGTAACATTCAGAACAATGTGTAAGTAATATACAGAGCAGTGTGTGTGTAATATACAGAGCAGTGTGTGTGTGCAATATACAGAGCAGTGTGTGTGTGTAATATACAGAGCAGTGTGTGTGTGTGTAAAGTGCAGAGCAATGAGTAATATGCAGAGCAGTGTGTGTGCAATATTTAGAGCAATGAGTAATATACAGAGTAGTGTGTGTGTAATATACAGAGCAGTGTGTCTGTGTACTATACAGATCAATGAGTAATATACAGAGTAGTGTGTGTAATATACAGAGCAGTGTGTCTGTGTAATATACAGAGCAATGAGTAATATGCAGGGCAGTGTGTTTGTGTAATATATAGAGCAATAAGTCATATACAGAGTAGTGTGCGTGTAATATACAGAGCAGTATGCCTGAGTAATATACAGAGCAATGAGTAATATGCAGAGCAGTGTGTTTGTGTTTGTGTAATATACAGAGCAATGAGTAAATGCAGAGCAGTGTGTGTGTATTATACAGAGCAATGAATAATATGCAGCACCCTTTATTCCCTGAGTGAAACGTGCGTCGGGTACATCCCTATGACGTAGGCGGACGCTATCCTGGGTCTGCAGTGAGGTCCGAAGTAGTGGGAGGCAGTGAGTGGTAGAGATTAGTAAGTTGGCATTTCAAAGTTAGCACCACTGTATTCCTAAGTATATCAGCAGCATTTATATTTATCTGGGAGTGACCGGAAACTGCTGCGGAGGTGAATTTCCGAGCGCACCCGGGAACCCTGCATGAAGTTCATTTAGACCTAGAGTGTCCAACTCCAGTCCTGAAGGGCCGCCACCAGGTCAGGTTTCCACAATATCCCTGCTTCAGGACACTGGCTCAGTCAACTGCGCTGAAACCGGAATATCCTGAAAACCAGACCTGTTGTTGGCCCCTCAGAACCGGAGTTGGCCACTCCTGATTTAAACAGTAGACAAATGTATGATTCATATGATCAATATATGCTACTATTGCTTTTCCTTAGTGCTGTCTCTCACACAAGCAAAGGAAAAGTGTACCGTATATTGGATTTCTGCACTGAATAGCCCTTCTATGGCCTGAAGTAATATACATGGTTAACAATTTTTTTACAACAATATTTTTGAGCCATAACTAATAATATAATGTTGGAATTACTTCGCTAGGGAAGCATTATCCCTGAGCAAATCGGTCTCCCAGACTCTTTAATTAGCTGAAGGTTCCCGAGCTTCAACCACTGGCAGAAATAGGTACAAAACATAGACCTTTATTTGATATGTGCAGGACGTACAGGTACAGTACCTGCTAAATAGGTACTGTACCGTTGGTGGGTATGATATACAGGCGCCGTGCAGAAGTTTTTCTTCCCAAACCGGGCAGGAAATCCCATCTTGTTTCTGTTTGCTGGGGAGGTAACTGTGTTTCTCTTATGTGATTGCAACGGGTGTGGCAAGATTACGCTATCTAAAATGTTCCTCACCTAATTGGCCTGTCCTTGTTTTAGCTTTAATTGGTCTGTGTGCTCTATATAAACAAGTATTCCAAGCTCGAGTACCCTGCTCCCATCACAGCGCTGACCCTGTGAAACCAACTCAATTGTGGTAAGTAAAACAGATCAAGAAGCTTTCTAAATGTGCGACAATATACTCAACAAGAGAACTTGGAGTAATGAGGCTCAAGCCTCGGTATCCAATGTCACCACTGACAGATTGAATCTCTCAGCCAGAACAGAACCTCCGTTCGTGTACCCGGTCTATAAACATTTGCTTGTTCCAAGTGCAGCTTGTTTTGTAACGGATATGAGGCACATTCAAGGAATCATAAGGAATCAAGACAGGAGGTAGATGCCATTGTCCACCTAAGAACAAATGACCTGGCTAGGAATGAGGTTAGGATAGTACAGGAGGAGTTTAGACAGTTAAGGACAGCTCTTTGGCAGGTAGGATCCTCAGTGTCACGTTCAGAGGTATTGACAGTATTTAGGGTTGGGAAGAAAGGACTCTTCAGACCAGATACTTTAATGTGTGGATAAGGAGGTGGTATGAAGAGGGATTTGGATTTATTGGACATAGCTCCATCCATCTTTGGAGGGGAACCAGAATACTCAGTGAGCAGCTCAGATGCTTCATTAGTAAGTATTTACTAATACTAGCTGAGAAGGCTATAAAATGAGTCCAAACACAAAAAGGGCTCCCCACAATCCCTCACTCGGCAAGAGAAATTGATTGGGTGGAACTTTACATCAGGAGACCGATCTTGGGGAATGGAAGACAACTTAAATAGAAAAAAAGATCAGTTACACAGGCAGAAGGTGGTGTACAGGAGAAACACGAGGGATTATGAAAAAACGTACAAATACTCATAGTTTGGGAAATAAAATCCCAGAACTAATTGCAATAATGGCAAAAGATCACTTGGATATTGTGGTCTAAGGATTCCGCTTGATCCGTGCCTAGTTTTTCGCTCTAGTTTAGGTTTTTCTGGATCTTGCCCTCCCTGAGCTATTTTTGTCCATCTCGGTTCCTGGCAGCCTCCTATTTAACATGTGGAAAAACGGAGGAATAATCCTCCAAAGACCGATGCTCCAGAATATGCAGAAAACAATATACTTGTAAATGTAAAATCTAATCATGCCACTGATCAAGCCAAATATATTATTTGAGCGTTATGAATTACCCATGTGAAAGCGGACTCACCATCAGGACGGGGACTAAACTGCGGTAAGGGGAGGCAGAGATGCCGGTGAACGTACTGTTAAGAACGTCCCACGGCAATCCCACCACCTCTCCTGCACTACCCTCACCAAATCTTGGCATCCCACACACTAAAGGGTAAAAAAAAGGCTAGTACTCACTGTCTTGACACAACGCCAATGCCGGTCTGATGCTAAGTAGAAAGGCTGTATACTGTATATACACTCTTTGACAAAGTCCTATATCTAGGACGAAACGCGTCAGAGTTATCTCTTGTTATGTGTACAACCATTTTTGCACATTAAACTCTTTATTTTTCTACTAATTGCACCTGTGTTTTGTCCATACCCACCGGATAGCAGTGATCCGCCATTACAGCATTTTTTCTAGCCTCCTATTTAAGGCTGCACTTCCTACAGGAAGTTGTCGAGCAAGGTTTCTGTTTCTATTGCAGTCCCAGTCATGTTACTCTGTCTCCTGTCCTCTTGGTTGTGGATTCTCTGTTGCTGACCTCTCCCTTTGACCCCAACCCTGCACCTTTGCCACCTGCCTTGACCTCTGCCTGTGACCCCGACTCTGCACCTCTACCTTGATCCTCTGCCTGCAACCCAACTACATTTACTCTGATAGGACTCTGTCCCCTGGCTTTGGTCGGTGAATATATACCCTTAACTTAGCCTTGCTTGTCTGCTTCCTGATCTGAGACGAGCACTTTTATATTTTGCTTGGCCCAAAAACTGAACTCCACTGAGGTAGGGAGGGCCGTTTCCCTCCCAGGACATCTAATCTGAGATTACGAGAAATGTCTCACCCAGCAAGACCAACAATTGACACTCATAGCCAGCTCCCTTCAGGCCATTGCCACCTGGTTGGATGCCCTTCAGGTGGGTTCTATCCCTGTACTACCCGCAGTGGCAGTGCATCTGGTACCAGCTCTGTCACTCCCGTTGCCCTGAGAACCACGGATCCCCGGTTTTCTGAATTAATGTTCTATTCAGTTTCAACTCCAATTCATCATGTTTTGCACCCACTGGGCCAAGGTAGAGTAGCATACATAATATTTTTGCTTACGAATTCACACCTATGCATGGAACTTTCCACTATGGCAGAGGTATTCTCCGCTTATTAATGACTCTCTTGCCTTCTTACAGGCATTCAAAAGAGTATTTGATGCTCCAGGACGAGTGTCTCCAGCTTCCTCATCGCCTCCTCGCATTTGTCAGTGAGTATGTACAGTATGGTGGCCCACTATGCATCTGAATTCCATAACCTTGCTGTGGAGACAGGGTGGAATAATGAAGCTCTTGTGGCATCCTTCTGGAAGGGGCTTTCAGAGCTTTTAAAGGATCAACGGACTTGCCAGGAAACCCCTAAAGACCTGGAAGAATTAATATCCTTATGTATCAGATATGAGAATGGCAAACCGAGTGGGATCGTACTCCAAGAACCTCTACTATCAGGCTAGCCTAACCTCCTCTAACTGAACTTCTCCCTGATGAGGAACCCATGCAGTTGGGTAGTATGAAATTATCTGAGCATGAGAAAACTAGGAGATGATCCACTGGCCTGTGCTTGTACTGTGGGCTCAAAGGTCACCATTGACAATATTTCTTTGCTGCTATCTGTGGGGATACTACTTAAAGAGACACTATCCTTTTATGGGATTCACTCTCCCTCGAATTCAGTGCTCCTAGGATTCCCTTGGTTATGGCACCACAAGCCCCAACTCGATTGGGCAATCGATCAAGTGATAACTTGGGGACAACAATGCCATGGGTCCTGTCTTCAAGTGCCTCTTGCCATTTATGAAATTCGACTAGCTACAGAGACTTCCTTGTCTAATCTTTCAGTTCCCAACCAGAAATGTTCTGAAGTATTCAACAAAAAACAGGCAGAGGATTTACCTCCACATTGTTCCTATGATTGTGCCATTGACCTTCTCTCAAGAGCCATCTCTCCTCGAGGTCTCACGTACCCCCATTCGGAGCCAGAAACCAAGGCTATACAGGAATACATTAAGCACAACCTTCAGAGAGGGTTTGTATGCAGATCTATTTCTCCCGCTGGAGCTGGCTTCCTGTTTGTTTCCAAAAAGGATGGATCCCTCAGGCTTTGTATTGATTACAGAGGTCTAATTAAAGTTTTGGTAAATAACTATTACCCTCTACCCCTCATCTCTGAACTCTTCGACCGGTTACATGGAGCCTCTATCTTCACCAAGCTGGATCTTCAAGGGCCATACAATTTGATTCTGATTAAGGAGGGTGACGAATGGGAAATGGCCTTTAATATTTGTGATGGCCATTATGGATATCTGGTCATGTCAGTGGGGTTGTGCAATGCTCTGGCCGTGTTTCAGAACTTTGTTAACGAGACTTTCCAGAATCTACTCGACCAGTTTCTCATTGTATATCTTGCCGATATTCTAATTTTTTTTAAATCCTTGTCCGAACATCGGACACGGTTAAATTAGTTCTCCAAAGATTTTGGGACCATTCACTTTTCGCTAAGCTTGAAAAATGCCACTTTGAGCAGAAGAAGATCTGCTTCCTCTGTTATTTGATTTCCTCTCTTGGTTTCTAAATGGATCGAGCAAAAGTGTCGACAGTGTATGATTGGCCCTTAATTGTGGGTCTCAGACCCACACATCGTGTTCTTGGATTTGACAATTACTAGTGGCGATTTATTAAAAACATCTCCAAAGTGGTTTCGCGCGCTTCACGGCCATTACCAAAAAGGAGGGTGGCAGACCCTACTAAATGGTCTTCTGAGGCTCTACTGGCTTTAGAAAAGCTAAAATCCACCTTTTCTTCTGCACCAGTGCTGATCCATCCGGGTCCTATGAAACCCTTCATGTTAGAAGTAGACACATCCGACCTGGTAGACGGAGCGGTTCTTTCCCAACATAGGGATTTGCATGGAAAATTCCACCCCTGCTTCTCTAACAAATTCTCAGCCACGTAGAGAAATTATGATGACGGTAATCGAGAACTGCTGGCCAATAAAATGGCTCTAGAGGGACATCACAATCCTTACGGATCACAAGAACCTTGAATACATCAAAGGAACAAGGAGACTCTGAACATGTAAGCCTAGATAGGCACTTTTCTTCACTTGGTTCAAACTTGTAATTTCTTTTCACCCAGGATCAAAGAACATCTGAGGAATCAGATCATGTCCCATCATTACTCCTTCGCAAATCATCTCTGCAGTATCCTCATCTCATATAGAAAGGATTTCTCAGGTCCAGGCAGAAGATCTTTGGTCAACATGCACACGTTCTTTGTCGTCCACCCAATTCCGAAGAAAAGTGGTGCAATGGGGGACACCAATCCAAGATGGTTGGTCATCCAGTGGTGAGGAATCTCTGTGACTTCCCGGAACACATCTTTTGGTGGCCTGAGATTCGCTGAGATGTAAAGAAATTTGTGGCAGCCTGCATTGTCTGTGTTCAGACTAAGGTGCATGGAACACTATCCTGTGGCTTGCTGTAGTCTCTACCTGTTCCTGTTCATCTTTGGACCCATTTATCTATGGATTTTATTATGGAACTGCCTCCATCCAAAGGTATGACCCCCACTCTAGTAGTAGTCGACCGCTTAACATGCTAAAGCCCATTTTGTTCCCCTCAAAAATCTACCCACAGCTTCTAAGAACTCTGAGATCTTCATTAAAGAGATTTTTCATCTGCATGGAGTCCCTTCTGATACAGTCTCCAATTCTGGGTCTCAATTTATTTCAAAATTTTGGAGGGCCTTCTGCCTAAAGATGGGAATCCCTCCACTTTCCTCATCATACCATCCCCAGTCCAATGGACTCACGGAAAGAACCAATCAGTCCTTGGAACAGTTTCTTCGCAGTTTTGTGTCTGAGCTTCAGGATGACTGGGTAGACCTGCTTCTGTGTGCCGAGTTTTCCCACAACTCCCTCAAACACAATTCAACACTGGAATCCAAGGCCACTCTTTGGAAGAAAACCCAAGCCAATAAGCAGAGATTACCACCCCCTCCGTTTCAAATAGGGGACCACGTTTGGGGCTCCAAGAAAAACATCCAACAGAGAGTTGTGGTAAATGGAGTACATTCAGAGGAGGGAAGCTAACCAATGGAGCACCTCAGGGATCTGTACTGGGACCAGTGCTCTTTAATATCTTAGTGACATTACAAATGGTCTGGAGGGGAAAGTATGCCTTTTTGCAAGTGACACAAAGATTTGCAACAGGGTTGACACTCGAGGGGGTGAGTCGGTGAACAACATAATGATAAATTATTTATATGGATTAGATGAATGGTCAAGGGTGTGGCAACTACAATGTAATGCCAAAAAGTGCAAAATAATGCACTTGGGTCACAAAAATCCAGAGGCAGAATAAAGGATTAATGTCACTATAATCTCAACTACTATAGAGGAGGAGATGCCAGAGAGCAGGTAAGAGAACAGGGTTGTGCGATGTAAAAAGTGTGCTCACCCCTGATCTACAGCATAAGACTTATCAGGAAAGACTACAGGACCTTAATATGTGTCAGAGTCTTCCTAGACACCCTGCTCCCAGCCACAGTTCCTTTCTCTGTCCCCCGGGTGTGATGCTGTTTTCGGTCTGCTCTGGGGTTCCTCTGTCTGTCTGTCTCCTTGTTGCTCCTGTCCTCTGTCCTTATAGTTTCCTGTTTCCTGTTCCTCCCTTGCCTTTGTTTTGTGTCCAGACTTCCATCCCCATGTTTCTGCTTCTGTTCCTGTTCTGTATTTAGTCCTGTTCATATTAAAGGCCCTTGCTATTTGAACTAGATTGCCCTAGTTTGTTTCCTGCTAGCAAGTCCTAGTCCTGTCCCTGCTCCCTAGTCTCAGTTCTTGCTCCCCTGACCTGCTCCTGCCTTCCTGTTGCCAACCTCTGCCTGGACCCCGACGATCCTTGCTTGCTGCCTGCAACCGAACCCTGTCTGTGACCACGACGATCCTGCTTACCACCTGCCATCGACCTCAGCCCGTGGCCCCAATACTGTAATTCACGCTCCCTACTTTTCCAGCCACCCAGGTCCTACCTGCTCCAGGACTCTCCCTCGTGACAATATGTAACATTACCTATTTATATCTGTTTGTGCATGTTTGTCCTTATTTGTATGTAACTCTGTTTATGTAATTAGCAAATCTCTGTACCCCCATTGTACCGCACTGCAGAATATGTTGGTGCTTTACCAGCTTAGAGGAGTGAAGGGAGAGGGGATATGATGGAAACTGTCATATATATAAAGGGATTCAACAAAGTACAGGAGGGATGCATATTACAAAGAAAGAGGAGTGGTAGAACAAGAGGCCATTCTTTGAAGTGGGATGCTAAGTGTGAGGAAGCACTTTGTTCATGGAAAGGGTGGTGCATTCGTGGAATAGAGCCTCCCAACAGAAGTGGTAGGGGCTAACACAGTGGTTCATGTCACAAGATTTTTTTATGTGAATCGTATGGTCACATGTAATAGTTGTGCTAGGACACACACACACACTATATATATATAATGTATCTGAGGCAGGAGGTGCACACCCATACCTCTCCCTTACCAGCCGATTGGGTACACTTTTTCTTTCCCATTGAGGGACACGAACTGTCACTAGTGGTACACCTGCATGGTGCTACTCACCTAGTGCACTAAATATTTCATACTTGTTTCCTGCAGTAAGGGAATACCAACATGCCTGGGATAGACATAAGGCTGAAGCCCAAGTATGAAAGAAAGCCAAAGATCAAATAGGGTCTGAGGTTTTACAGCGGACAGGAAAATGGGCAGACTATGGGGCGCCAAGTGCCGTCAAATTCTACGTTTGTATTTATGTGTTGGAGGGTCCTGCAATGTGTTGCCTGGAAGCTCTGAAGGGGATTAATAAAAATGGAGGCCGGTGCTGGTCCCTTACCTTACGAAGCGTCCACACCTACAGAGCGGAATAAAGCGTCTTGACTCCCACTGACCGAGTCAGATCTGAATGCCCCAGCCCTGTCCTGAGCTTCTGTGCAGGACGCACCCCCCCCCCCCCCCGCCGGCTCATTAGGACACATATTGACGAGCTGTTAATGAGTTTGCGGCTTATGTCCAATCTAATCAGGGACCAATGCGTCCAGAACCGATCGCTCTGTGAAGTGTCCTTGAAGGACACGGATATGTGACGGGTATTTGTATACACGGTAACTGCCCCCATGTGCTTCATTTATCTCCTTCCTCCCTGATAAAGGTTCCCATGGAAAAGGACAGGCTGCCCTGATGTTCACATGTTTGTCACATATGGTTACATGTGTCAGTTACCCTGATAGTCACACACAGGTCTCTTTATCAGAGTCTCCCGGCTGCAAAACGGGGGCAAAGCTGTATCCTGCACTAGGATTATCCAACCCTCACCCCCCGCTGATATATCCTCCCCCTCGCTGTCCTTCCTCCTCTCTCCGGTCCCCGCCTTTGGGTTTCTGCCCTTTTCAGGTGAATATTAAACTAATCGTGGAGACGTTTCTGACTTGTTTTCATGAAACATCTTTGCCCACAAGAACTTGTCTCCCTGAGAGCTGCTCATGAATGCTCTGTGTAAAATGGGACATCGCCTGCACCCCCCCACCCAGATAAAGACGCAGGCAGCGCCCACCCTGCTCCTCTGCTCTCTCAGGGACAAGCTCACCTCCCCTAACCTCCACATGGCCCCCTCCCTCATTTGTATAAACCTCCCCCCCTTATAATAGGACCTGAAACTCCACTGCTTGTCTCCGACCCCTGAACTCCTTGTCTCCATGTGTCTGCAGCATCACTGCATGTTTTTGGGTTTGTTTGCTCAGTGTTGGGGCTTCTGGCAGTGAATGGGGTTAAGAATATACATTCTCAGAGAAGATTAAAGGAAAAGTCTGAGATCTCCCAATAACCCAAATATTCTGGCCCCAAATCTTCACATGAGATCAGTTCACCCTACGACCGCTCTCTCTTCAATCTCTCTTTTAACAGTCCCTTCTAATTAAATACAGACATCACCTCTCACTGATTTAGGATCAGTCTCACTGATCTAATAGACCTCAGCGGGGTCTCACTCATACACCCCAGCGGGGTCTCACTCATACATCTCAGGTGGGTCTCCCTAATGCACCTCAGCGGGGTCTCACTGATACATCTCAGCGGGGTCTCACTGATACATCTCAGCGGGGTCTCACTGATACATCTCAGCGGGGTCTCACTGACACAACTCAGCGGGGTCTCACTGATACATCTCAGCGGGGTCTCACTGATACATCTCAGCGGGGTCTCACTGACACAACTCAGCGGGGTCTCACTGATACATCTCAGCGGGGTCTCACTGATACATCTCAGCGGGGTCTCACTGATACATCTCAGCGGGGTCTCCCTGATGCATCTCAGCGGCGTCTCACTCATACATCTCAGCGGGGTCTCACTCATACACCTCAGCGGGGTCTCACTCATACATCTCAGCGGGGTCTCACTGATACACCTCAGCGGGGTCTCCCTGATGCACCTCAGCGGGGTCTCACTGATACATCTCAGCGGGGTCTCACTGATACATCTCAGCGGGGTCTCACTGATACATCTCAGCGGGGTCTCACTGACACAACTCAGCGGGGTCTCACTGATACATCTCAGCGGGGTCTCACTGATACATCTCAGCGGGGTCTCACTGACACAACTCAGCGGGGTCTCACTGATACATCTCAGCGGGTCTCACTGATACATCTCAGCGGGGTCTCACTGATACATCTCAGCGGGGTCTCCCTGATGCATCTCAGCGGCGTCTCACTCATACATCTCAGCGGGGTCTCACTCATACACCTCAGCGGGGTCTCACTCATACATCTCAGCGGGGTCTCACTGATACACCTCAGCGGGGTCTCCCTGATGCACCTCAGCGGGGTCTCACTGATACATCTCAGCGGGGTCTCACTGATACATCTCAGCGGGGTCTCACAGATACATCTCAGCGGGGTCTCACTGATACACCTCAGCGGGGTCTCACTGATACATCTCAGCGGGGTCTCACTGATACATCTCAGCGGGGTCTCACTGATACATCTCAGCGGGGTCTCACTGATACATCTCAGCGGGGTCTCACTGATACATCTCAGCGGGGTCTCACTGATACATCTCAGCGGGGTCTCACTGATACAACTCAGCGGGGTCTCACTGATACACCTCAGCGGGGTCTCACTGATACAACTCAGCGGGGTCTCACTGATACATCTCAGCGGGGTCTCACTGATACACCTCAGCGGGGTCTCACTGATACATCTCAGCGGGGTCTCCCTAATGCATCTCAGCGGGGTCTCACTCATACACCTCAGCGGGGTCTCACTGATACATCTCAGCGGGGTCTGACTGATACAACTCAGCGGGGTCTCACTGATACATCTCAGCGGGGTCTCACTGATACACCTCAGCGGGGTCTCACTGATACACCTCAGCGGGGTCACACTCATACATCTCAGCGGGGTCTCACTGATACAACTCATCGGGGTCTCACTGATACATCTCAGCGGGGTCTCACTGATACATCTCAGCGGGGTCTCACTGATACATCTCAGCGGGGTCTCACTGATACATCTCAGCGGGGTCTCACTGATACATCTCAGCGGGGTCTCACTGATACATCTCAGCGGGGTCTCACTGATACACCTCAGCGGGGTCTCACTCATACATCTCAGCGGGGTCTCACTCATACACCTCAGCGGGGTCTCACTCATACATCTCAGCGGGGTCTCACTGATACAACTCAGCGGGGTCTCACTGATACATCTCAGCGGGGTCTCACTGATACATTTCAGCTGGGTCTCACTCATACATCTCAGCGGGGTCTCCCTGATACATCTCAGCGGGGTCTCACTGATACATCTCAGTGGGGTCTCACTGATACACTTCAGCGGGGTCTCCCTGATACAACTCAGCGGGGTCTCACTGATACACCTCAGCGGGGTCTCACTGATACACCTCAGCGGGGTCTCACTGATACATCTCAGCGGGGTCTCACTGATACACCTCAGCGGGGTCTCCCTGATACAACTCAGCGGGGTCTCACTGATACACCTCAGCGGGGTCTCACTGATACACCTCAGCGGGGTCTCACTGATACACCTCAGCGGGGTCTCACTCATACATCTCAGCGGGGTCTCACTGATACACCTCAGCGGGGTCTCACTGATACACCTCAGCGGGGTCTCACTGATACATCTCAGCGGGGTCTCACTCATACACCTCAGCGGGGTCTCACTCATACATCTCAGCGGGGTCTCACTGATACATCTCAGCGGGGTCTCACTGATACATCTCAGCGGGGTCTCCCTGATGCATCTCAGCGGCGTCTCACTCATACATCTCAGCGGGGTCTCACTCATACACCTCAGCGGGGTCTCACTCATACATCTCAGCGGGGTCTCACTGATACACCTCAGCGGGGTCTCCCTGATGCACCTCAGCGGGGTCTCACTGATACATCTCAGCGGGGTCTCACTGATACATCTCAGCGGGGTCTCACTGATACATCTCAGCGGGGTCTCACTGACACAACTCAGCGGGGTCTCACTGATACATCTCAGCGGGGTCTCACTGATACATCTCAGCGGGGTCTCACTGACACAACTCAGCGGGGTCTCACTGATACACCTCAGCGGGGTCTCACTGATACATCTCAGCGGGTCTCACTGATACATCTCAGCGGGGTCTCACTGATACATCTCAGCGGGGTCTCCCTGATGCATCTCAGCGGCGTCTCACTCATACATCTCAGCGGGGTCTCACTCATACACCTCAGCGGGGTCTCACTCATACATCTCAGCGGGGTCTCACTGATACAACTCAGCGGGGTCTCACTGATACATCTCAGCGGGGTCTCACTGATACATCTCAGCGGGGTCTCACTGATACATCTCAGCGGGGTCTCACTGATACATCTCAGCGGGGTCTCACTGATACATCTCAGCGGGGTCTCACTCATACATCTCAGCGGGGTCTCACTCATACATCTCAGCGGGGTCTCACTGATACATCTCAGCGGGGTCTCACTGATACATCTCAGCGGGGTCTCACTGATACATCTCAGCGGGGTCTCACTGATACATCTCAGCGGGGTCTCACTGATACACCTCAGCGGGGTCTCACTCATACACCTCAGCGGGGTCTCACTCATACATCTCAGCGGGGTCTCACTGATACAACTCAGCGGGGTCTCACTGATACATTTCAGCTGGGTCTCACTGATACATCTCAGCGGGGTCTCACTGATACATCTCAGCGGGGTCTCACAGATACATCTCAGCGGGGTCTCACTGATACACCTCAGCGGGGTCTCACTGATACATCTCAGCGGGGTCTCACTGATACATCTCAGCAGGGTCTCACTGATACACCTCAGCGGGGTCTCCCTGATACAACTCAGCGGGGTCTCACTGATACACCTCAGCGGGGTCTCACTGATACACCTCAGCGGGGTCTCACTGATACACCTCAGCGGGGTCTCACTCATACATCTCAGCGGGGTCTCACTGATACACCTCAGCGGGGTCTCACTGATACACCTCAGCGGGGTCTCACTGATACATCTCAGCGGGGTCTCACTCATACATCTCAGCGGGGTCTCACTGATACACCTCAGCGGGGTCTCCCTGATGCACCTCAGCGGGGTCTCACTGATACATCTCAGCGGGGTCTCACTGATACATCTCAGCGGGGTCTCACTGATACATCTCAGCGGGGTCTCACTGACACAACTCAGCGGGGTCTCACTGATACATCTCAGCGGGGTCTCACTGATACATCTCAGCGGGGTCTCACTGACACAACTCAGCGGGTTCTCACTGATACATCTCAGCGGGTCTCACTGATACATCTCAGCGGGGTCTCACTGATACATCTCAGCGGGGTCTCACTGATACACCTCAGCGGGGTCTCACTGATACATCTCAGCGGGGTCTCCCTGATGCATCTCAGCGGCGTCTCACTCATACATCTCAGCGGGGTCTCACTCATACACCTCAGCGGGGTCTCACTCATACATCTCAGCGGGGTCTCACTGACACAACTCAGCGGGGTCTCCCTGATGCATCTCAGCGGCGTCTCACTCATACATCTCAGCGGGGTCTCACTCATACACCTCAGCGGGGTCTCACTCATACATCTCAGCGGGGTCTCACTGATACATCTCAGCGGGGTCTCACTGATACATCTCAGCGGGGTCTCACAGATACATCTCAGCGGGGTCTCACTGATACACCTCAGCGGTGTCTCACTGATACATCTCAGCGGGGTCTCACTGATACATCTCAGCGGGGTCTCACTGATACATCTCAGCGGGGTCTCACTGATACATCTCAGCGGGGTCTCACTGATACATCTCAGCGGGGTCTCACTGATACATCTCAGCGGGGTCTCACTGATACAACTCAGCGGGGTCTCACTGATACACCTCAGCGGGGTCTCACTGATACAACTCAGCGGGGTCTCACTGATACATCTCAGCGGGGTCTCACTGATACACCTCAGCGGGGTCTCACTGATACATCTCAGCGGGGTCTCCCTAATGCATCTCAGCGGGGTCTCACTCATACACCTCAGCGGGGTCTCACTGATACATCTCAGCGGGGTCTGACTGATACAACTCAGCGGGGTCTCACTGATACACCTCAGCGGGGTCTCACTGATACACCTCAGCGGGGTCACACTCATACATCTCAGCGGGGTCTCACTGATACAACTCAGCGGGGTCTCACTGATACATCTCAGCGGGGTCTCACTGATACATCTCAGCGGGGTCTCACTGATACATCTCAGCGGGGTCTCACTGATACATCTCAGCGGGGTCTCACTGATACATCTCAGCGGGGTCTCACTGATACACCTCAGCAGGGTCTCACTGATACACCTCAGCGGGGTCTCACTGATACACCTCAGCGGGGTCTCACTCATACATCTCAGCGGGGTCTCACTCATACACCTCAGCGGGGTCTCACTCATACATCTCAGCGGGGTCTCACTGATACAACTCAGCGGGGTCTCACTGATACATTTCAGCTGGGTCTCACTGATACATCTCAGCGGGGTCTCACTGATACATCTCAGTGGGGTCTCACTGATACACTTCAGCGGGGTCTCCCTGATACAACTCAGCGGGGTCTCACTGATACACCTCAGCGGGGTCTCACTGATACACCTCAGCGGGGTCTCACTGATACATCTCAGCGGGGTCTCACTGATACACCTCAGCGGGGTCTCACTGATACATCTCAGCGGGGTCTCACTCATACACCTCAGCGGGGTCTCACTCATACATCTCAGCGGGGTCTCACTGATACATCTCAGCGGGGTCTCACTGATACATCTCAGCGGGGTCTCCCTGATGCATCTCAGCGGCGTCTCACTCATACATCTCAGCGGGGTCTCACTCATACACCTCAGCGGGGTCTCACTCATACATCTCAGCGGGGTCTCACTGATACACCTCAGCGGGGTCTCCCTGATGCACCTCAGCGGGGTCTCACTGATACATCTCAGCGGGGTCTCACTGATACATCTCAGCGGGGTCTCACTGATACATCTCAGCGGGGTCTCACTGACACAACTCAGCGGGGTCTCACTGATACATCTCAGCGGGGTCTCACTGATACATCTCAGCGGGGTCTCACTGACACAACTCAGCGGGGTCTCACTGATACATCTCAGCGGGTCTCACTGATACATCTCAGCGGGGTCTCACTGATACATCTCAGCGGGGTCTCACTGATACACCTCAGCGGGGTCTCACTGATACATCTCAGCGGGGTCTCCCTGATGCATCTCAGCGGCGTCTCACTCATACATCTCAGCGGGGTCTCACTCATACACCTCAGCGGGGTCTCACTCATACATCTCAGCGGGGTCTCACTGACACAACTCAGCGGGGTCTCCCTGATGCATCTCAGCGGCGTCTCACTCATACATCTCAGCGGGGTCTCACTGATACACCTCAGCGGGGTCTCACTGATACATCTCAGCGGGGTCTCACTCATACACCTCAGCGGGGTCTCACTGATACATCTCAGCGGGGTCTCACTCATACATCTCAGCGGGGTCTCACTGATATAACTCAGCGGGGTCTCACTGATACATCTCAGCTGGGTCTCACTGATACATCTCAGCGGGGTCTCACTCATACATCTCAGCGGGGTCTCACTGATACACCTCAGCGGGGTCTCATTGATACACCTCAGCGGGGTCTCACTGATACACCTCAGCGGGGTCTCACTGATACACCTCAGCGGGGTCTCACTGATACATCTCAGCTGGGTCTCACTGATACATCTCAGCGGGGTCTCACTCATACATCTCAGCGGGGTCTCACTGATACACCTCAGCGGGGTCTCATTGATACACCTCAGCGGGGTCTCACTGATACACCTCAGCGGGGTCTCACTGATACACCTCAGCGGGGTCTCACTGATACATCTCAGCGGGGTCTCACTGATACATCTCAGCGGGGTCTCACTGATACATCTCAGCGGGGTCTCACTGATACATCTCAGCGGGGTCTCACTGATACATCTCAGCGGGGTCTCACTGATACAACTCAGCGGGGTCTCACTCATACATCTCAGCGGGGTCTCACTCATACATCTCAGCGGGGTCTCACTGATACATCTCAGCGGGGTCTCACAGATACAATTCAGCGGGGTCTCACTGATACAACTCAGCGGGGTCTCACTGATACATCTCAGCGGGGTCTCCCTGATGCAGCTCAGCGGGGAATCACTCTTACATCTCAGCTGGGTCTCCCTGATGCAGCTCAGCTTGCTCTCCCTGATGCAGCTCAGCGGGCTCTCCCTGATGCAGCTCAGCAGGGTTTCCTTGATGCAGCTTAAACCGGGGTATGCCTGTATATGCTAAAAAGGAATGTCCATACTACAGCTCATCAGCATAGTGTGAATGTCATGCTATGTCAGGATAACATTACTCCCAGGCAAACACTGACATAGGGCTTTGGGAGGAGGGGAGAGGGGAAAACTGCAGGGAAATAATGCTACATTGTTTAAGTCATCCCTACACCTGGTGCTTTCCCCGGCCACGCAATGAAATGTGGCTTTCTGCCTGTTGCTTTCCTTCTATTTTAGTGTCTGGTTGGGCATGGGAATAATGTCAAGTTATGTATGACTTACATCAGGGGTGCTCAACTCCAGTCCTCAAGCCCCCCGAAACAGGTCTGGTTTTCAGGATATCCCAGCTTCAGCACAGGTGGCTCAATCAGTCCCTGCTTCAGCACAGGTGGCTCAATCAGAGGCTCCGTCTTTGACAGGAGCCACCAGTGCTAAAGCTGGGATATCCTTAAAGCCTGTCCTGTTGGGGGGATGCGGGGGGAGGGGGTCTTGAGGACTGGAGTGGAGAACCCCTTCACTAAGTCCCTTGGTTAACTATTCAGTGCTAAATACCCTGTCATCAAATATGGAATAACTTGGAACTGTTACTTGTCGAACACTGCGCCTCTGATTTGAGCCACCTGTGCTGAAGCAGGGACTGATTTGAGCCACCTGTGCTGAAGCAGGGACTGATTGAGCCACCTGTGCTGAAGCTGGGACTGCTTGAGTCCCCTGTGCTGAAGCTGGGATATCCTGAAAGGCTTGAGAGCTGGAGTTGAGCACTCCTGACTTACCCAATGTAAGATTATTATTTTACGATTAACAGAGCTCTGTGAGTAAGGGGTTCTTCTGCGAGCGGCTCGTTTACACACAATCTGCATAGAACTGGCTCTGTGCTTCAGAACGCGAGGCTGCTAACATTACATTACTTTAGTGAATGCAGTGTTACCATGAACGGGACATGGAACAGGTCCACGGAGTTCAGTGGCTCTGGACCTTGCATTTTTTCCTTGCAGAACACCTGGAGCCTTGTTAGCGCTGGTTTTACTAACGTTTTGCAGGCGTAAGACTTTGGGAAATAACCCCCTGTGACGTAGTGTCTGGTGGCCTGAGTAAGACTGGAGGAGTCTGGGAGCAGCGTGTGAGTGTGAGTCAGGGCACCTAGTGCTCAATCCTGTGCCACTTAAGAGCAGGTGCGGCCAATTCCAGTCCTCAAGGGCCCCCAATAGGTCAGGTGTGAAGGATATCCCTGCTTCAGCACAGGCGGATCAGTCTGATTGAGCCACCTGTGCTGAAGCAGGGATATCCTTCAAACCGGACCTGTTGATGGCCCTTGAGGACTGGAGTTGGCCACCCCCCGCTCTAGAGTATTCCCAGGACAGATCTGAGCATGAGAAGGTTTTTTTTTTTGCACCTTGTTTGGGAATCGGGTGACGTTCGCCAGACAGTGTCACTGCCCCAGAGCACCGATCCCCTGTCTCATCTCACCATCTATCTGCCTTCCCAAATCCCCAGACACCCATCGCCCCGCTGGCCCAGTCCCACGTGCGCTCGGTGCCCTCAGGGGAGCGCAGTGCTCCTCTCACACAGTCTGCGAGGCTGTCAGGGCAGGTTACTTCAGCATCACTGGGGCGCTGTAAAAATAAACTGCTTCCTTTCCTTGTGGCACCAACCTGGTGAGGAGAAGTACGAGGGAGAGAGGAACTGGGGCACGCGAACCCCTTCACTGCTGGAGGTCTGTGATGTGCTGCTTTACCCTCTCTGTTGAAGGGTTAAAGGTATTAAGAATCTGAAATCCTCAGCTAACCTAATGCTGCAGTTCCACTTAGTTCCAACTCTCACAAGCTTGACTCACTCCTAATAAGTGAGACTCATTCCTAATAAGCGAGACTCATTCCTAATAAGCGAGACTCATTCCTAGCGAGCAAGACTCATTCCTAGCGAGTGAGACTCATTCCTTGCGAGTGAGACTCATTCCTAGCGAGTGAAACTCATTCCTAGCGAGTGAGACTCAATCCTAGCGAGTGAGACTCATTCCTAGCGAGTGAAACTCATTCCTAGCGAGTGAGACTCATTCCTAGCGAGTGAGACTCATTCCTAGCGAGTGAAACTCATTCCTAGCGAGTGAGACTCATTCCTAGCGAGCGAGACTCATTCCTAGCGAGCGAAACTCATTCCTAGCGAGCGAAACTCATTCCTAGCGAGCGAAACTCATTCCTTGCGAGTGAGACTCATTCCTTGCGAGTGAAACTCATTCCTAGCGAGTGAGACTCATTCCTAGCGAGTGAGACTCATTCCTAGCGAGTGAGACTCATTCCTAGCGAGTGAAACTCATTCCTAGCGAGCGAGACTCATTCCTAGCGAGCGAGACTCATTCCTAGCGAGTGAAACTCAATCCTAGCGAGCGAGACTCATTCCTAGCGAGCGAGACTCATTCCTAGCGAGCGAGACTCAATTCTAGTGAGTGAGGCTCATTCCTAGCGAGTGAGACTCATTCCTAGCGAGTGAGACTCATTCCTAGTGAGTGTGACTCATTCCTAGCGAGTGAGACTCATTCCTAGTGAGTGAGACTCATTCCTAGCGAGTGAGGCTCATTCCTAGCGAGTGTGGCTCATTCCTAGCGAGTGAGACTCATTCCTAGCGAGTGAGACTCATTCCTAGCGAGTGAGACTCATTCCTAGCGAGTGAGACTGCCTTCCAATAAATAACGGAGACATGCAAGTTCCCCCACCCTCTCTTCCCTGGAGGATTCTGCTCTGACAGGAGGGGGCTTCATGTGTAATTTTAAGGCAGCTGACGCTTCTTTACAAGTGGAAAAATCTGTCCCCTTCTGATGTGTGAGTGTGACAGTCTGGGCACAGCGCAGAGCTGCAGAGATGTGATGCGTGCTGAGCTATTTATAAAACACACAATGCTGTATAACTGCTTGGAGGCAAAACAGCAGTAATCATGGGGAGTTGTGTGCATAACTAAAATTGCAGAGCGAAGAGCGACGAGAGCAGAGCGCAGATCAGACAAGGTACAGAGCGCAGAGAGCAGAGCGCAGATCAGACAGGGTAGAGAGCGCAGAGAGCAGAGTGCAGATCAGGGTACAGAGCGAAGAGAGCAGAGCGCAGATCAGACGGTACAGAGCGCAGAGAGCAGAGCGCAGATCAGACAGGGTACAGAGCTCAGAGAGCAGAACGCAGATCAGACAGGGTACAGAGTGAAGAGAGCAGAGCGCAGATCAGACAGGGTACAGAGCGCAGAGAGCAGAGCGCAGATCAGACGGTACAGAGCGCAGAGAGCAGAGCGCAGATCAGACAGGGTACAGAGCGCAGAGAGCAGAGCGCAGATCAGACAAGGTTCAGAGCGCAGAGAGCAGAGCGCAGATCAGACAGGGTACAGAGTGAAGAGAGCAGAGCGCAGATCAGACAGGGTACAGAGCTCAGAGAGCAGAGCGCAGATCAGACAGGGTACAGAGCGCAGAGAGCAGAGCGCAGATCAGACAAGGTTCAGAGCGCAGAGAGCAGAGCGCAGATCAGACAGGGTACAGAGTGAAGAGAGCAGAGCGCAGATCAGACAGGGTAGAGAGCGCAGAGAGCAGAGCGCAGATCAGACGGTACAGAGCGAAGAGAGCAGAGCGCAGATCAGACAAAGTTCAGAGCGCAGAGAGCAGAGCGCAGATCAGACAGGGTAGAGAGTGCAGAGAGCAGAGCGCAGATCAGAGATGGTACAGAACGCAGAGAGCAGAGCGCAGATCAGACAGGGTACAGAGCTCAGAGAGCAAAGCGCAGATCAGACAGGGTACAGAGCGAAGAGAGCAGAGCGCAGATCAGACAGGGTACAGAGCGAAGAGAGCAGAGCGCATATCAGACAGGGTACAGAGTGAAGAGAGCAGAGCGCAGATCAGACAGGGTACAGAGTGAAGAGAGCAGAGCGCAGATCAGACAGGGTACAGAGTGAAGAGAGCAGAGCGCAGATCAGACATGGTACAGAGTGAAGAGAGAAGAGTGCAGATCAGACAGGGTACAGAACGAAGAGAGCAGAGCGCAGATCAGACATGGTACAGAGTGAAGAGAGCAGAGCGCAGATCAGACAGGGTACAGAGCGCAGAGAGCAGAGCGCAGATCAGACAGGGTACAGAGCGCAGAGAGCAGAGCGCAGATCAGACAGGGTACAGAGTGAAGAGAGCAGAGCGCAGATCAGACAGGGTACAGAGCAAAGAGAGCAGAGCGCAGATCAGACAGGGTACAGAGCGCAGAGAGCAGAGTGCAGATCAGACAGGGTACAGAGTGAAGAGAGCAGAGCGCAGATCAGACAGGGTACAGAGCAAAGAGAGCAGAGCGCAGATCAGACAGGGTACAGAGCAAAGAGAGCAGAGCGCAGATCAGACGGTACAGAGCGAAGAGAGCAGGGCGCAGATCAGGGTACAGAGCGAAGAGAGCAGAGCGCAGATCAGGGTACAGAGCGAAGAGAGCAGATCAGACAGGGTACAGAGCGAAGAGAGTAGAGCGCAGATCAGACATGGTACAGAGTGAAGAGAGAAGAGTGCAGATCAGACAGGGTACAGAACGAAGAGAGCAGAGCGCAGATCAGACATGGTACAGAGTGAAGAGAGCAGAGCGCAGATCAGACAGGGTACAGAGCGAAGAGAGCAGAGCGCAGATCAGACAGGGTACAGAGTGAAGAGAGCAGAGCGCAGATCAGACAGGGTACAGAGCAAAGAGAGCAGAGCGCAGATCAGACAGGGTACAGAGCAAAGAGAGCAGAGCGCAGATCAGACGGTACAGAGCGAAGAGAGCAGGGCGCAGATCAGGGTACAGAGCGAAGAGAGCAGAGCGCAGATCAGACAGGGTACAGAGCAAAGAGAGCAGGGCGCAGATCAGGGTACAGAGCGAAGAGAGCAGAGCGCAGATCAGACAGGGTACAGAGCGCAGAGAGCAGAGCGCAGATCAGGGTACAGAGCGAAGAGAGCAGGGTGCAGATCAGGGTACAGAGCGAAGAGAGCAGAGCGCAGATCAGACAGGGTACAGAGCAAAGAGAGCAGAGCGCAGATCAGACAGGGTACAGAGCAAAGAGAGCAGAGCGCAGATCAGGGTACAGAGCGAAGAGAGCAGGGCGCAGATCAGACAGGGTACAGAGCGCAGAGAGCAGAGCGCAGATCAGACAGGGTACAGAGCAAAGAGAGCAGAGCGCAGATCAGACAGGGTACAGAGCAAAGAGAGCAGAGCGCAGATCAGACAGGGTACAGAGCAAAGAGAGCAGAGCGCAGATCAGGGTACAGAGCGAAGAGAGCAGGGTGCAGATCAGGGTACAGAGCGAAGAGAGCAGAGCGCAGATCAGACAGGATACAGAGCAGAGCGCAGATCAGGGTACAGAGCGAAGAGAGCAGAGAGCAGAGCGCAGATCAGACAGGGTACAGAGCGAAGAGAGTAGAGCGCAGATCAGACAGGGTACAGAGCAAAGAGAGCAGAGCGCAGATCAGGGTACAGAGCGAAGAGAGCAGAGCGCAGATCAGACAGGGTACAGAGTGAAGAGAGTAGAGCGCAGATCAGACAGGGTACAGAGCAAAGAGAGCAGAGCGCAGATCAGGGTGCAGAGCGCAGATCAGACAGGGTACAGAGCGAAGAGAGCAGAGCAGAAAGAGTGCAGAGCGTAGATCAGACAGGTACAGAGCCAGAGCCCAAAGCAGATAAAATACAGAGCGCAGAGAAGACAGAGAGACAGAGAGCAGTGGACAGAGCAAACAGAGTACAGATCACAGAGACAGAGCGCAGAGCACAGAGGGCATAGTGCGTGTATATCAGCAGGTCATTGTGTTCTGCACACAGAGCACTCAGCCAGAGCTAACACCGCTCTGCTCCCTGACTTTCCACATACTGAAGCTGCCCCCAAGGCACTGAGTGAGGGGCTTCTTGTTGTAACCTCTCATTGGAAACCACCTGACTCGTGTTCAGGACCAGACCATCCTAATTTCTAATCGGAGATAAAATCCTGACCTGTCTCCTTACCAATTAATAAGGAAACATACCCCATCCCTGACCTTTCACAGGACATCCGTCCTAGATCTAAAGTGAATCGGTGTCAGAGTCCTGGCCTATGTATGACGTGTCAGCGACAGTCAGATTGGTACTGTATAAGCAGCACATTTATCATTTCCTGAATGTCTAGGGTGGTTATTACAATCTTTATCCAGTATCTATTTCCAAGGGACACCACCAGGTTTCACCGGCTTGCCCGTGGCTCTGGGACAGTCGTGAAGATGGCGATGGGTTGCGTGAGCAGCCTGGAAAGCTCACCCAGCCAAACCTAGAGATCCTTCAGCGCCGGGCCCAGGACAGTTGACCCAGCTATCCCCCCGCACCCCCCCCCCCCGATGGTGACACTGCTTTGGCCTATAAGACTGTTTGTCAGTCCTCGAAACTATAGCTGTCCATTGTTTGTGTAGTAATTATGAAGCCGTCATTAGTCAGACAGGCAAACAGAAGTGTGTGATATACCTGAATGAACAGAAGCCAGAGAAAAGTAAAACATGTTTATTTTACACAACATACAAATAAGTATAACCCTCCCTGCCCGGCGTACAGGGAGATCACATCTTGTACTGTGTTTGGCACCTCATCGTGGGTTACCTTGACTCAGGGTGCTGGGTTCAGGTGGCTGGGCGATGAGGCAGCACGGATGGAAAATAATGGGCACCAGGTACATTTGTTTTCAACAATCTTTTATTTGTGTCCCCAGACACCGGGACCGCACACACTCACATAACAACGTTGTACTGTTTTGCATGGTTACTCATAAATATTGTGCTTCCATGGGTGCCCGCACTTAACACTCAGAGGGAGGTATATCATCTTAGTTGCTTAACTGTTATGGGACCCGGTACCCCTTTTGCTGCTTCGGAATAATCATCTATATTACCCCGGTTACACTAAGCCCATTCCGGAGACCATGGCTGGTCCTTTACCATTACCAATGCTGCCTTTGGCTGCTTGGGAACTTCCATACAGACATAGATGAGTATTACTGCGGATCTGCGGTTAGAGCTGATCCGCCGACACCCGGAAGCCCTCTTTTCTGAGATCCTCTGTGGTGTGCCATTTTCCTATCTTTGGAACCTGCCGGACTCCATTAGCCTTCTTCTGGGAAACTAACTTAAAAGGCACTGTCCCTCTCTACAACATAATAAATAAAGGGAGGCCTGGTCTGTTCTACTACTTTATGAGTCCATCTCCCCGAGGCTCCTCTCCTCTTGTTCTCCAGGAACCTAACCTTCTCGAATTTTCTCTCTCCTAAATACTCTGCCATGACATCAGAATCCCCATAGCAACACACGGTGAGGCCCAGCATATGATAACCGGCTAGTAACCCTTTAGGAGGGGGGTTACATAAGTAAAGCAGTATAATGGTGATTGACTACAATCCGACAACACAGAAGTTGTGTTCAGGTTATTTTTTGGGACCCTTTACATGGGACTGAACTCTTACAACTCAAACACTCTTTATACACCTGGACTGGAGCCTGTGACCTTCCCCTGTATTCTGTCCTGGCATCACTGTGAATACGACCTAATGATGCCCCCATGTCGAACCGTCCCCCCACCTGCCACATCCCAACAATAAACACACGACAACGCACTGGAGTAAAGTGGCCACACCTCTCTTATTATTAATAACATACAGCTTTTCAATTATTAGCCACTTAATGTTAATATCCCAAACCATAACTTTAATCCTTCCCCGACTGGCCGTTACTGTGTCACAAACCCACAGGTAACCGCAACATGTGACCCCCGTTGCTGACCGGACAGCAAATAACATGACCGTATTCCCATTGTGACACCAGTAGGTCCACTAACAAAACACAGAGCAAACCCTTCCCCCCCAATAGCCATAACCAAATCACATACATGCCGCAGGACCCCATCTGGCACCACTGAAACCGAGCCGGCAAGGCAGGGCTATTTAAAAACTTGAAACCAGCCCCACCAAACTAACCGCCTCCTCCAGCACATCCTGCAAGCACACGTTCAAAATGTCTGTACCCATGCCTGAAGGGTGAATGCTGTCCTGCCCGAACAAGCCCCCCTCTTCTCCTTCCAAGCCAATATACCAGAAAACCAAACCACCTACGCCTCTAACAAAGTGGGAAATGACCTTGTTTAGTCTGGGCCTGCACCGAGCCACCGAGCCACTGCGCCTGGCATCCCTGGGTATGCACCGAGCCACTGCGCCTGGCATCCCTGTGCCTGCACCGAGCCACTGCGCCTGGCATCCCTGGGCCTGCACCGAGCATCCCTGGGCCTGCACCGAGCCACTGCGTCTGGCATCCCTGGGCCTGCACCGAGCCACTGCGCCTGGCATCCCTGGGCCTGCACCGAGCCACCGAGCCACTGCGCCTGGCATCCCTGTGCCTGCACCGAGCCACTGCGCCTGGCATCCCCGGGCCTGCACCGAGCCACTGCGCCTGGCATCCCTGGGCCTGCACCGAGCCACTGCGCCTGGCATCCCTGGGCCTGCACCGAGCCACTGCGCCTGGCATCCCTGGGCCTACACCGAGTCACTGCGCCTGGCATCCCTGGGCCTGCACCGAGCCACTGCGCCTGGCATCCCAGGGCCTGCACCGAGCCACTGCGCCTGGCATCCCTGGGTCTGCACTGAGCCACTGCGCCTGGCATCCCTGGGCCTGCACTGAGCCACTGCGCCTGGCATCCCTGGGCCTGCACCGAGCCACCGAGCCACTGCGCCTGGCATCCCTGGGTATGCACCGAGCCACTGCGCCTGGCATCCCTGTGCCTGCACCGAGCCACTGCGCCTGGCATCCCTGGGCCTGCACCGAGCATCCCTGGGCCTGCACCGAGCCACTGCGTCTGGCATCCCTGGGCCTGCACCGAGCCACTGCGCCTGGCATCCCTGGGCCTGCACCGAGCCACCGAGCCACTGCGCCTGGCATCCCTGTGCCTGCACCGAGCCACTGCGCCTGGCATCCCCGGGCCTGCACCGAGCCACTGCGCCTGGCATCCCTGGGCCTGCACCGAGCCACTGCGCCTGGCATCCCTGGGCCTACACCGAGTCACTGCGCCTGGCATCCCTGGGCCTGCACCGAGCCACTGCGCCTGGCATCCCAGGGCCTGCACCGAGCCACTGCGCCTGGCATCCCTGGGTCTGCACTGAGCCACTGCGCCTGGCATCCCTGGGCCTGCACCGAGCCACTGTGCCTGGCATCCCTGGGTCTGCACCGAGCTACTGCGCCTGGCATCCCTGGGCCTGCACCGAGCCACTGCGTCTAGCATCCCTGGGCCGCCACCGAGCCACTGCGCCTGGCATTCCTGGGCCGCCACCGAGCCACTGCTTCTGGCATCCCTGGGCCTGCACCGAGCCACTGCGCCTGGCATCCCTGGGCCTGCACCGAGCCACTGCGCCTGGCATCCCTGGGCCTGCACCGAGCCACTGCGCCTGGCATCCCTGTGCCTGCACCGAGCCACTGCGCCTGGCATCCCTGGGCCTGCACCGAGCCACTGTGCCTGGCATCCCTGGGCCTGCACCGAGCCACTGCGCCTGGCATCCCTGGGCCTGCACCGAGCCACTGCGCCTGGCATCCCTGGGCCTGCACCGAGCCACTGCTTCTGGCATCCCTGGGCCTGCACCGAGCCACTGAGCCACTGCGACTGGCATCCCTGGGCCTGCACCGAGCCACTGAGCCACTGCGACTGGCATCCCTGGGCCTGCACCTGAGCCACTGCGTCTGGCATCCCTGGTTCTGCACCGAGCCACTGAGCCACTGCGACTGGCATCCCTGGGCCTGCACCGAGCCACTGGGCCTGCACCGAGCCACTGAGCCTGGCATCCCTGTGCCTGCACCGAGCCACTGCGCCTGGCATCCCTGGGCCTGCACCGAGCCACTGCGCCTGGCATCCCTGGGCCTGCACCGAGCCACTGCGCCTGGCATCCCTGGGCCTGCACCGAGCCACTGCGCCTGGCATCCCTGGGCCTGCACCGAGCCACCGAGCCACTGCGTCTGGCATCCCTGGGCCTGCACCGAGCCACTGCGCCTGGCATCCCTGGGCCTGCACCGAGCCACTGCGCCTGGCATCCCTGGGCCTGCACCGAGCCACTGAGCCACTGCGACTGGCATCCCTGGGCCTGCACCTGAGCCACTGCGACTGGCATCCCTGGGCCTGCACCGAGCCACTGCGTCTGGCATCCCTGGGCCTGCACCGAGCCACTGAGCCACTGCGACTGGCATCCCTGGGCCTGCACCGAGCCACTGAGCCACTGCGACTGGCATCCCTGGGCCTGCACCTGAGCCACTGCGTCTGGCATCCCTGGTTCTGCACCGAGCCACTGAGCCACTGCGACTGGCATCCCTGGGCCTGCACCGAGCCACTGGGCCTGCACCGAGCCACTGAGCCTGGCATCCCTGTGCCTGCACCGAGCCACTGCGCCTGGCATCCCTGGGCCTGCACCGAGCCACTGCGCCTGGCATCCCTGGGCCTGCACCGAGCCACTGCGCCTGGCATCCCTGGGCCTGCACCGAGCCACTGCGCCTGGCATCCCTGGGCCTGCACCGAGCCACCGAGCCACTGCGTCTGGCATCCCTGGGCCTGCACCGAGCCACTGCGCCTGGCATCCCTGGGCCTGCACCGAGCCACCGAGCCACTGCGCCTGGCATCCCTGGGCCTGCACCGAGCCACTGCGCCTGGCATCCCTGGGCCTGCACCGAGCCACTGCGCCTGGCATCCCTGGGCCTGCACCGAGCCACTGCGCCTGGCATCCCTGGGCCTGCACCGAGCCACTGCGTCTGGCATCCCTGGGTCTGCACCGAGCCACTGCGCCTGGCATCCCTGGGCCTGCACCGAGCCACTGCGCCTGGCATCCCTGGGCCTGCACCGAGCCACTGTGCCTGGCATCCCTGGGCCTGCACCGAGCCACTGCGCCTGGCATCCCTGCCTCCCCACCCCTCCCTCTTGTAATCAAGAGTGCAAACATGGAACACCATTTCTCTTTTTGGCAGCTGTCCCTTGCCTTTGTAATGGGTGCATTAAAAGTGCTATTAATCCTGTTTTCTGCCTTTAGATTTTTTTTGCTCCATGTAACTCCTCCTATTTCTGCATATACCTCTCTGTAACTCCTCCTATTACTGCATATACCTCTCTGTGACTCCTTCTATTTCTGCATATACCCCTCTCTGTAATTCCTCCTATTACTGCATATACCTCTCTCTGTGACTCCTATTTCTGCATATACCCCTCTCTGTAATTCCTCCTATTACTGCATATACCTCTCTGTGACTCCTTCTATTACTGCATGTACCCCTCTCTGTAACTCCTCCTATTACTGCATATACCCCTCTGTAACTCCTTCTATTACTGCATATACCCCTCTCTGTAACTCCTCCTATTACTGCATATACCCCTCTGTAACTCCTCCTTTTACTGCATATACCCCTCTCTGTAACTCCTCCTATTACTGCATATACCCCTCTGTAACTCCTCCTATTACTGCATATACCCCTCTCTGTAACTCCTTCTATTACTGCATATACCCCTCTCTGTAACTCCTCCTATTTCTGCATATACCCCTCTGTAACTCCTCCTTTTACTGCATATACCCCTCTCTGTAACTCCTCCTATTACTGCATATACCTCTCTCTGTAACTCCTCCTATTACTGCATATACCCCTCTCTGTAACTCCTCCTGTTACTGCATATACCCCTCTCTGTAACTCCTGTAGCCCTGTGTAATTTTGGTGTTACATGCCTCTCCTGTGCAATAATCCCTGTTAAAAGGGCAGGTTTACCAGGAGTAATCATGAGGTTTGCCCTCATCCCCTGTGATGTGTATTGTATAGTGAAGGAAGTGACATCATGCTCTGTGTCCACTTACAGTGACACAGGGGTGGTGCCTACTGGAGCTATATAGTATGCATCACTTCCTGAATTTAGTGTTGACGTGGAGTGTGTGAGGGTCTCATCCCACTTGAATGAGACTGTCTGACCCAACACAGTGCCAGGGCTCTGGCAAGGATTGTGGCCCTCCCTTAGGGGAGAGGTGGGCAGACTATTCCCCTTACTCTATTAGAGAGTAAGGGAAGAGCAAGGACAGCTTCTAGGGCCCTGACTAGGAGTGGTGTCCAGGGACTTCCTTGAGGTGGGCAACCTTTATGATGTGCGGCTAGAGACCGGCCGCAGTGATGGGCAATCTGCCACCAAAGATGACAATAAAGAATGTCCAATTTGAAAGAACCTTCTTGCCTGAGAGTGGAGTCATTCAGGGAGAAGCTGCACCCAGAGGTTCTCTTCCAGAGACACCTCCCTGCTGTCGTGGGGACCTGGAAGAGATGGAGGCGCTGTACCAGAAGTGAGTAGTTCTAAGCATTACCTCACGAGCCAGTCCTGATGTACTTCCCAATATCACCGCGGAAGACTCAGGAATTCTGTAAGCCAGCAGGTGCACCACACTATAGTACATGTAACATGGGGCAGTTTCCTCACGTAAGGGGCCAATATGAGATTGGGGGGGGGGGGGGGAAACACTGTTACACTCCTATTACTGCATATACTCCTCTCTATAACTCATCCTATTACTGCATATACCCCTCTGTAACTCCTCCTGTTACTGCATATACCCCTCTCTGTAACTCCTCCTGTTACTGCATATACCCCTCTCTGTAACTCCTCCTGTTACTGCATATACCCCTCTCTGTAACTCCTCCTGTTACTGCATATACCCCTCTCTGTAACTCCTCCTGTTACTGCATATACCCCTCTCTGTAACTCCTCCTGTTACTGCATATACTCCTCTCTGTAACACCTCCTGTTACTGCATATACCCTCTCTGTAACTCCTCCTGTTACTGCATATACCCCTCCGTAACTCCTCCTGTTACTGCATATACCCCTCTCTGTAACTCCTCCTATTACTGCACATACCCCTCTGTAACTCCTCCTATTGCCCTATATAACCTCTTATTATAAGTCCTCCTATTACCCCATATAAATCCTCCTATTGCTCCCTATAATTCCTCCTTTTGCCCCATACTGTATAACCGCACCCTAGAACTCCTCCTATTGCCCCATATAACCGTTCTCTATAACTCCTCCTATTTCTCCATACATTATTACCACTCCCTATAATTCCTCTTTTTGGCCCGTATACTCTCTCTCTATAACTCCTCCTCCTATTGCCCCATATAACCTCTCCCTAGAACTCATATTACCCCATATAACTGCTCTCTATAACTCCTCCTATTGCCCCATAAGGCCATGAAAATATAAAGTATTTTAATAAACTGGCACACAAACAGTTAACTTGCGTTATCAGCTACAGATTAAAAATACATGTATTGTTTTTATTGAGGTCAGTGACTGGCCTGGTTTTCTGTGTTTGTCTAGAAGTGAGGTTATTTGGGACCAAAACCTGGATTCGGAAAGTTGGGTGATTGAAACCTGGAGTCACAACTCTTTCTGACAGTAGAAATAAGCCCCCAAAAAACCCTCTTAATGTAACTTAACGCTGCAGTTCAAGCTGTCGTTTAAAAAAAAATTCATTCAATATGTGCATCAATACAATCTGCACACTGACAAGTGATTAGCTAAGTTGCTGATTGATTCGTTCTCCTGTAATCGATGGCTGAAGATTCGGCTCGGGGGGTCACTACATGCATCTTGGGTCCTCTTCTGCTGCACTGACACCCAAAGTTCTGTTAAGAAGGTCATGTGACCAGGCAGGCACTAGATTCAATTGGTTCACTGATAGAGAGGGTAGGGCTCAAAAAGGTGATGCTGTTTCTGGGGAAGGGGATGTGACTTTGTAAATGGTTGCTATAGGAACAAAAATGCTTGTTACATTAGGATACATTAAACATTTCTTTAAAATTGTTTATTTTTAAAAACATTTTAAATGCTACATGTATTTTCTCATAATACACAACTGACTTATTTTAAAAAAAAAAAAAACACATGTAGGATATTGCTTGAACTGAAGCTTTAAAAGGAATCCTCGTGTTCTGGAAACGGCAGAGGGTGCGGCCAGGAAGATAGTCCACATGATTTAGTAAATTTACACAATCATGTGAAATATCGTCCTGGCCAAGCCAGATCACTGATCTCAATAAAAACCATACATGTATTTTTAATCTGTAACTGGTAACTTAAGTTAACTGTTTATGTGCCAGTTTAGTAAAATACGGAATATTTTCATGGCCTTATCATGACCCCCATATAGCCATGCCCTATAACCCCTCCTATTGCACCATTTAAACACCCCCTATAACTTCTCCTTTTCCTCCAACTAAATGCTCTCTATTGCTCCATATAATTTCTCTTTATAACTCCTCCTATTCCTCTATATAACAGCTCCCTATAACTCGTTTTATTGCTCCATATAACACCTTCCTACAACTCCTCCTATTGCCCCATATAACCGCTCCCACCACTGGCCGGGATATATAATTATTGTTATTGATCTCTCAGTAAAACCATGTAATCAGCGGTACAGCAGAGAGAAAGGGCTTCTTCCTGCAGCGAGACAGTATGCCGGTAATATTCATAACGCGGTGTAAATGAGTAATTGAGTCAAAATGACCTGTCCACATATTATTTATTAAAGTTCGAAGCCTGCCGATATCAGGCCACTGCCAAAACATACAGGTGACTGCTATCACTTACCCCAGGCTGGTATATCTACATTAAAAAAAATCCCCACTACCGTATATACTGTACATACTCAAGAGAATACAATGTAGGTGCTAAAAACTACATTACATCAATCAACATTTTACCAGGTAGACCCCTTAGTAAGGGTTTACTAAAGGCTCCACAGGACCCTTTGGGGGGTACGTTAGTATTTGGGTGTTACCGTAATATCTGTATTAACCCCTTAGTAGACAGGTGGGGTCAGCGAGACCAGTATTTAAGGAATCCATACTGGGCACTGGCGATATACATTGATATTTATATAAGACGTAGAGAGCCCTGAATCTTTCCCTATCCTATTCTAATGCAGCTAGAATTAGAGAAAGGTATATATGCGATCTACTTATTCTGCCTGGCGGTGTCCATTCCTCAAAGTTTTGCACCAGGGAAATAGCAGCAGAATAAACAAATTCCAAGAGACAAAGGTAAAAGGGCAGGGGGCAGGGGGCAAGTGTCACTGAAATTCATTTTGTTGTAAAACCGACGCAGAGATAGCGAACAATGTGTTGGTGTCGCTCACACGCAAATAACATGTAATTTTAAAAAATGACAAGTATACGCCACGTTTGTGCGCCGTAAATGCGTGAAAACTGTCCGTTAGATTTCTCTTGCCATAAAAGACAAATGCAAGTAGACACAAACAATTCTTACTGTTTCATATATGTGAGCGTGACGCATACAGCATAAAGAATAAGAACATGGATAATGACACCTACATATACCGCTAAGGATGCGCGCTTTCATTAAACAATTCCTTATACATTGTCCAATTCTTTGTTTTCTCTAAGCCCCTCGCGGTCTGATCAGCCCACAATGCATTGCTCTTTATGTTATTACATCACACTGCATGTTATTATATTAGATTGCTCTGCATGTAGTTATATGACCTATGCACAGGGCCTTCGACAGGGGGGTGAGATGGGGGAAAAGTGTCCTGGGCCCGGTGGCTGCGGGGGGCCCGGTGACGCGGAAGGTCCGGTCAGAGGTTGGGCCCAACTTCTGCGTCTGGCTGCTGGGCTTCTGGTTGCTGCCAGGCCCCGGCTCTCCCCAGCTTCTGCGCGTCTTCCTATCTCTCTCTCCTGCCCGGTGGGCCCCGGGAACTCTGTCGGCGTCCCTGGCTCTGCATGTTATTATATCACTATACATATGATTAGATCTCATTGCATGTTGTTATGACTTTTCATGTGATTTTATGGCTCTGAGTGTTATATCACCCTGCATGTTCTTATATCACTGTTATTATCTCTGTATGTTATTATATCACTGTTATTATCTCTGTATGTTATTATATCACTCTGTGTTATTATCACTCTGCATGTTAGTTTGTCACTGCGTGTCATTATATAGGTCAGCGTGTTATTATATCGCTCTACGTGTTATTATATCTCTGCATGTTATGACTGTGGGTTATTATATCCCTCTGCGTGTTGTTATATAGGTCAGCGTGTTATTATATCTCTTTGCGTGTTATATCTCTGCATGTTATTATATCCCTCTGCGTGTTATATCTCTGCATGTTATTATATCGCTCTGCGTGTTATATCTCTGCATGTTATTATATCGCTCTGCGTGTTATTATATCTCTTTGCGTGTTATATCTCTGCATGTTATTATATCGCTCTGCGTGTTATTCTATCTCTC
Organism: Ascaphus truei; assembly: GCF_040206685.1. NCBI lineage: Eukaryota > Metazoa > Chordata > Amphibia > Anura > Ascaphidae > Ascaphus > Ascaphus truei. The sequence continues at coordinate 282,751,048 of NC_134487.1, forward strand.
TGCATGTTATTATATCTCTCTGCGTGTTATATCTCTGCATGTTATTATATCGCTCTGCGTGTTATATCTCTGCATGTTATTATATCGCTCTGCGTGTTATTATATCTCTTTGCGTGTTATATCTCTGCATGTTATTATATCGCTCTGCGTGTTATTCTATCTCTCTGCATGTTATTATATCTCTCTGCATGTTATTATATCTCTGCATGTTATTATATCTCTGCATGTTATTATCACTGTGTGTTATTATATAACTCTGCGTGTTATATCGGTCTGCGTGTTGTTAGATCTCTGCATGTTATTATGACTGCATGTTATTATATCTCTCTGCGTGTTGTTATATCGGTCTGCGTGTTGTTATATCGGTCTGCGTGTTGTTAGATCTCTGCATGTTATTATGACTGCGTGTTATTATATAACTCTGCGTGCTGTTATATCGGTCTGCATGTTGTTAGATCTCTCTGCGTGTTGTTAGATCTCTGCATGTTATTATGACTGCGTGTTATTATATATCTCTGCGTGTTGTTATATCGGTCTGCGTGTTGTTATATCGGTCTGCGTGTTGTTAGATCTCTGCATGTTATTATGACTGCATGTTATTATATCTCTCTGCGTGTTGTTATATCGGTCTGCATGTTGTTAGATCTCTCTGCGTGTTGTTAGATCTCTCTGCGTGTTATTATGACTGCGTATTATTATATAACTCTGCGTGTTGTTATATCGGTCTGCGTGTTGTTAGATCTCTCTGCGTGTTATTATGACTGCGTATTATTATATAACTCTGCGTGTTGTTATATCGGTCTGCGTGTTGTTAGATCTCTCTGCGTGTTATTATGACTGCGTATTATTATATAACTCTGCGTGTTGTTATATCGGTCTGCATGTTGTTAGATCTCTGCATGTTATTATGACTGCGTATTATTATATAACTCTGCGTGCTGTTATATCGGTCTGCGTGTTGTTAGATCTCTCTGCGTGTTATTATGACTGCGTATTATTATATAACTCTGCGTGCTGTTATATCGGTCTGCGTGTTGTTAGATCTCTCTGCGTGTTATTATGACTGCGTATTATTATATAACTCTGCGTGCTGTTATATCGGTCTGCGTGTTGTTAGATCTCTCTGCGTGTTATTATGACTGCGTATTATTATATAACTCTGCGTGCTGTTATATCGGTCTGCGTGTTGTTAGATCTCTCTGCATGTTATTATGACTGCGTGTTATTATATAACTCTGCGTGCTGTTATATCGGTCTGCATGGTATTATTTATATCTCTCTGCGTGTTAAAATGTTTCTTTATACAGCATTTCAGGTCCCTATGACAGTAAATGAGTTAATAACTTTATACTTTCTATACTTCCAGTGCAAAACATTGTTATATAACTCCTTCATGTCAGTGAGAGATTTGTGAGTCAGAGATTAAATGCTGCTGTCCCCTGAAGTGGGAGATGCCGTTGCTGTCCTCCTACACTCTTTTCCTACGTCCAGCGTACGTCCAGCGTTGGTTCTCGTGCAGTCTCATCATTTATATTTATTTGTAGCCAGCACAAAAAGTCAGACTGTGTGTGTGCTGTGAGTAACGTGATTACTCGGCACTGATAGCAGCCCAGAAACCTCTGCAACCTTCACCGCCAATGGGGCAGGAACAAGAGAGAGCAAGAGAGAGTCAGGATGGGGAGGGGAGGTAACAGAGCTCCTTCAGTTAATGTATATACAGTATAGTAGAAAAAACTAGGGTATGACCCCCAAATATCGAGGCCACTAACCAGGCACTATGGAGTGTGTTTAAAGACAGAAGGTTTGACGCCCATTATTTAGTAATGTGGGTATAAATATGAATATGGGGTACCTCCGATACTAACATGGGGAGTGGGGTATTGGAACACCGGTAGAGGTACACGGGGACACCTCCCGGGGGGCGCCCCCTAGTAAATCACAGCCCGGCTACCATAAACCTCACCTGTCTCCCCTGTGTACCGCGTGGAGGTCCCCAAGAAAAAGTCCGGGATAGGACGAAACGCGTCAGAGTGATCATGCTGTACTGTGCTGGTTACTAATAAAGTTTTTTACATCATACGTTGGCTGAGTGAAGGTGCTGTGAACCTCGGGAGCATTTTTTTCTCTTCTATATATACAGTATAGGGTGGGGTGTGACACAGAGAGAGTGCGAGGTGTGATACAGAGAGAGTGCGAGGTGTGAGAGAGTGCGAGGTGTGACACAGAAAGAGAGTGCAGGTGTGACACAGAAAGAGAGTGCGAGGTGTGACACAGAAAGAGAGTGCGAGGTGTGACAGAGTGCGAGGTGTGACAGAGAGTGCGAGGTGTGACACAAAGAGAGTGCGAGGTGTAACACAGAAAGAGAGTGCGAGGTGTAACACAGAAAGAGAGTGCGAGGTGTGACACAGAGACTGAGGTGTGACACAGAGACAGTGCGAGGTGTGATACAGAGAGAGCGAGGTGTGATACAGAGAGAGTATGAGGTGTGACAGAGAGAGTGCGAGGTGTGACACAGAAAGAGAGTGCGAGGTGTGAAACGGAGAGTGCGAGGTGTGCCACAGAAAGAGAGTGCGAGGTGTGACAGAAAGAGAGTGCGAGGTGTGACAAAAAGACAGTGCGAGGTGCGACACATGGAGAGAGCGTGAGGTGTGACACAGAAATAGAGTACGTGGTGTGACACAGATAGTGTGAGGTGTGACACAGAGAGATTGCGAGGTGTGACAGAGAGAGTGTGCGAGATTTGACACAGAGAGACAGTGCGAGGTGTGACACAGAGAGACATTGCGAAGTGTGACACAGAGAGAGTGCGAGGTGTGACACACAGAGTGTGAGGTGTGACACAGAGAGAGTGCGAGGTGTGACAGAGAGAGAGTGCGAGGTATGACACAGTGAGTGTGAGGTGTGATAGTGATTGTGGTGTGACGATACAGAAGTCCGAGGTGTGACAGAGTGAGTGTGAGGTGTGACGACATAGAAGTGTGATAGAGAAGTCTAAGAGTGCAGTGCGGTGTGAGGTCCCCAGGCTGCACATGTCCCCGACTATGAGAGGTGACAGGAAGTTCTTAGAAGTGTGTCTCCTTATCAGACATGATGAGCCCATCCTTGGATTCCATGCGCACTCTGTCACTTCTCTTGGGCACCACAGTGTCTAGAAGATACTTTTTGGGCTGCGGGAGGTCAGCGTGAGGGGTCACCAGCTGTTTCAGCCTCTGTGAGGAGACAGATAGATAGATATATGGTATGTGTTTACATACATAGATAAACGTAAGTTCTCTCTACTTACCACTTAGATTCTAAGCTCTTTGGGGCAGGGACTCCTTTTCCTAAATGTCTACCTTTATGAGTGAAAGGCTTATTCTTAATACAGTATGTCATGTGTGTTACTGCTGTAACGCGCTATGTACATACAGTTAGGTCCGGAAATAATTGGACACTGATTCAAGTTTTGTTATTTCGGCTGTGTACCAAAATAAATTAAAGTTACAGCTAAATAATGAATATGGGCTTAAAGTGCAGTCTATCAGATTTAATTTGAGGGTATTCACATCCAAATTGGAGGAAGGGTTTAGGAATTACATCTCTTTAATATGTAGCCCCCTCTTTTTCAAGTTACCAAAAGTAATTGGACAATTGACTCAAAGCTGTTTCATGGACAGGTGTGGGCTATTCCTTCGTTATTTCATCATCAATTAAGCAGGTAAAAGGTCTGGAGTTGATTCCAGGTGTGGCATTCGCATTTGGAAGCTGTTGCTGTGAACCCACAACATGCGGTCAAAGGAGCTCTCAATGCAAGTGATACAGGGCATCCTTAGGCTGCAAATAAAAGAAAATCCATCAGAGAGATAGCAGGAACATTAGGAGTGGCCAAATCAACAGTTTGGTACATTCTGAGAAAAAAAGAACGCACTGGTGAGCTTTGCAACACAAAAAGGCCTGGACGTCCACGGAAGACAACAGTGGTGGATGATCGTAGGATCCTTTCCATGGTAAAGAAAAACCCCTTCGCAACATCCAGCCAAGTGAAGAACACTCTCCAGGAGTTAGGCATATCATTATCCAAGTCTACCATAAAGAGAAGACTTCACGAGAGCAAATACAGAGTGTTCACCACAAGGTACAAACCATTCATAAGCCTCAAGAATAGAAAGGCCAGATTAGACTTTGCCAAACAATATCTAAAAAAGCCATCCCAGTTCTGGAAAGCAGAAATAGGATATTCAGCGCTCGTGCTGCAGAAGTAATAGTTGGAAAAATCCCTGTGCTGCACGTGCATGGAGCGTCTCCCCAGAGGCTCCCACTTCAGAGGTGATCCCCCCTCAAGAAGGGGGAGGACACCCTGAGAAACAGAGAAAGAAAATTGCACAGAAGCGCACAAGGGATGGAGTTAATAACAGTATTTTAATAAAACAAACATATAAATAGCTGAGAGGATCCAACCCCTTCTCAGCTCAAGAAGTAAAATGCCCAGAAATTAAAGCCATACATATGGTCTCTAAACATAAAATATCTAGGAAAAATACATCACATACAACAAAAAACATTCAATGTGAAAGTAAACAAAGAAAGTACTAACAGCCCAAGGGGATTTAAATGAAAACCGCCATAGAGGACTATATACCCGCTGACAGGGGGAGACGGACACTTACACTAGGGCAAAGGTGGGGGTCCACAGATGACCGCACAGGATCCGGATCGCGGCACCTGGGAAGATAAAACAGCCACCACTGGAGCCTCAGGCAGGCTCCGTCTCAGCCTCTCAGCAAACACGCGCAGGATAACCTGTCGTGACCTCTACGCGTTTCGCACCACGTGCTTCGTCAGGAGGTCAGATTAGACTTTGCCAAACAATATCTAAAAAAGCCATCCCAGTTCTGGAACAGCATTCTTTGGACAGATGAAACTAAGATCAACCTGTACCAGAATGATGGGAAGAAAAAAGTATGGAGAAGGCTTGGAACGGCCCATGATCCGAAGCATACCACATCATCTGTAAAACACGGTGGAGGCAGTGTGATGGCATGGGCATGCATGGCTTACAATGGCACTGGGTCACTAGTGTTTATTGATGATGTGACAGAAGACAGAAGCAGCCGGATGAATTCTGAAGTGTATAGGGATATATTGTCTGCTCAGATTCAGCCAAATTCAGCAAAGTTGATTGGACGGCGCTTCACTTTACCGATGGACAATGACCCAAAACATAAAGTGAAAGCAACCCAGGAGTTTTTTAAGGCAAAGAAGTGGAATATTCTGCAATGGCCGAGTCAATCACCTGATCTTAACTCGATCGAGCATGCATTTCACTTGCTGAATACAAAACTTAAGGCAGAAAGACCCACGAACAAACAACGACTAAAGACAGCTGCAGTAAAGGTCTGGCAAAACATCACAAAGGAGGAAACCCAGCGTTTGGTGATGTCCATGCGTTCCAGACTTCAAGCAGTCATTGCCTGCAAAGGATTCTCGACAAAGTATTAAAACTGAACATTTTATTTATGATTGTGTTAATTTGTCCAATTACATTTGAGCCCTTGAAATAAGGGGACTGTGTATGAAAATGGTTGCAATTCCTAAACGTTTCATACGATATTTTTGTTCAACCCCTTGAATTAAAGCTGAAAGTCTGCACTTCTATTGCATCTCGGTTGTTTCATTTCAAATCAATTGTGGTGGTGTACAGAGACAAAATTATGAAAATTGTGTCAGTGTCCAATTATTTCCAGACCTAACTGTATATAGTACAGATATACATACATGCTGAACAGGAAAATTTCAGAACAATGGAGCAATGCCATAGTTATCCTCATCCACAAGAAAGGAGACAAAGGCTTCAAGAACTACAGACCAATCAGTCCACTTTCAACCACCCAAGATTTTTATGAAGATACTCACTTATCAGTGGCAAAAAACCTTGAACTTTGCCCATTTAAGACTGGGATTTAGACACAAACGGAGTACTTGGAAGATCATTGTGGAGGTCTTCATCTAGCAGTGGATATACCAGGAAAAGGAATCAGGGGAGCGTCAGTGCCTAAGGAAAAAATGTGATACTCGCATAGTGCAATATGTTAACAATACACATACACAGGCAGAGCTCTCATAAGAGCACAGTGAGGCTAGATATTAATGATCACTAAGTATCAGAAATATTAGCTGTGTATGGGCATCTCTAATGACCCATACACACAGGAACATAAATAGGAGGTAGGAATCCAAAAGAGAGACACCAATCCAATACTTAAAAAATGTAGATATTTATCCAGCATTGATAAAAATTGGAGGCTTACAGGATTCCGGAAAGGTAACAGCAAGTTTGTACACATGAAGGTTCACTCGAGTCGCGTTCTCGGGATCTCTGCACGATGCTGCTTCCTCATCCGGTCTCCGACCTGCGCTGCTTCAGGGGGCCGATACGTCACTTCCGGGTTCTTCAACTCGTATTGCGGACGCCACCGGAACTCCACACCAGGCTCTCTCCCTCTGGATCTCACACGAGGGGTTACGCTCTACTAGTTTCGTCGTACGAAGCCGTCACTACGTACGGCGAAACTAGTAGAGCGTAACCCCTCGTGTGAGATCCAGAGGGAGAGAGCCTGGTGTGGAGTTCCGGTGGCGTCCGCAATACGAGTTGAAGAACCCGGAAGTGACGTATCGGCCCCCTGAAGCAGCGCAGGTCGGAGACCGGATGAGGAAGCAGCATCGTGCAGAGATCCCGAGAACGCGACTCGAGTGAACCTTCATGTGTACAAACTTGCTGTTACCTTTCCGGAATCCTGTAAGCCTCCAATTTTTATCAATGCTGGATAAATATCTACATTTTTTAAGTATTGGATTGGTGTCTCTCTTTTGGATTCCTACCTCCTATTTATGTTCCTGTGTGTATGGGTCATTAGAGATGCCCATACACAGCTAATATTTCTGATACTTAGTGATCATTAATATCTAGCCTCACTGTGCTCTTATGAGAGCTCTGCCTGTGTATGTGTATTGTTAACATATTGCACTATGCGAGTATCACATTTTTTCCTTAGGCACTGACGCTCCCCTGATTCCTTTTCCTGTTACTTTGCGGACCGTGAAACAGTCCTTAAGGGTTTGAGTGTCTATTTATCACTTCATGCACTTTATTTTTGATTTATCTTTGATATCACTAGTCACTATATATCACTGCATGGTTTAAGTTGTGTGTTTTTTAGAGTGTATGAGCGCCATCTAGTGTTTTTTTGTATAGTGGATATACCAGGGCAGATGATATTATACATCATAATTTCGCATCTTCAGCCCTCGTCAGTCGACTGCTGGATGAAGACATCCCCAATGACCTTTCAGGTACTGCTTTTGAAAACCTCTCTTCTCCATGTTGCTCCAACAAATGTTCTGATTTTATCTCTCCATCTTACTTTTGGTCATCGTCTTGGTCATTTGATATCAGTTGGAGTCCAGTCGAGTACCATCTCTGTCCAACAATGGTCATTTCTTCTCGCGATCTGTCTGGCCTACTGCCATTTTTATTTCTTCACCCCTGTGATGATGTCACAGACATTTGTTTGCTTTCAAACTCCATTCTTTTTCCTGTCTCTTTGGGTAATACCCAGCATGCATCTCTCCATACTTCGAGTTGTCTGAAGCTTCTGAATTGTCTTCCCATTTAAGGTCCAAGTTTCACATCCATAGGTGAGTACACTGGTCACACACTTTCCTTTTGATGCACAGTAGAAGGTTCCCTTGCATGATTGTCTTGTTTCTTCCAAATGCGCTTCATCCCATCTTCAGTCTCTTATTGATTTCATTTGAAAGGTTTCCATCTATTGATACTTCTTGTTAGATAGGATACAGTCAATTGCATCCTTTATTCCATTGGGACCACTCCATGTCCATTGTCTATTTGGATTTTTCTTGAATAATTATATAATGGTGTGGAGGTTTAAAAATTTGGCAAATTCTACCCATCTGTCTCCACGTTCATTCCTGTTGCCGTTACATATTTACCAACTGATGCTTCATCTTTCTGCAGGACACCAATCTATGCATTGAAATCTATCATTATTTATTTATAAAATGTTTTACCAGGAAGTAATACATTGAGAGTTACCTCTCGTTTTCAAGTATGTCCTGGGCATAGAGTTAAAATGACAAATAATACATGGTTACGAATACAGTTACATAAGTGAACAGGGTATACATTATATACAAGACATTGCATGCACAGTTAAGGATAATATATATAATGGGCGTATGTAACAGGTACAGACCAGATTAAAATGTGAGACAGCTTTGGTTTTGAAAGAACTTAAACTGCTGGTGGATGTGAGAGTCTCTAGTAGGTTGTTCCAGTTTTGGGGTGCATGGTAAGAGAAGCAGGAGCGGCCGGATACTTTGTTGAGCCATGGGACCATGAACAGGCTTTTGGAGTCAGATCTCAGAGGATAAGTGCTGCCTGTGGTAGGGGTGAGGAGCTTGTTCAGATAGATGGGTAGCTTGCCCAGAAAGTATTTGAAGGCAAGACAGGAAAGGTGAACTTTGCGCCTGGACTCAAGTGATGACCAATCTAGTTCTTTGAGCATTTCACAGTGATGTGTGTTGTAGTTGATTGGAGAACAAAACGGCATATTGAATTGTAGAGGGTGTCAAGTTTGCTAAGGTGGGTTTGGGGTGCCGAGCCATATACTATGTCTCCATAGTCGATAATTGGCATTAGCATCTGGTGTGCAATGCGCTTTCTGACCAGCAGGCTTAGGGAGTATTTGTTCCTATAAAGTACACCTGGTTTGGAATAGATTTTGGATGTCAGGGTATCAATGTGCATCCCGAATGTTAAGTGGGACTCAAACCATATGCCCAGGTATTTAAAACTAGTAACAGGAATTAGGGTGGTGTTAGCGTTGATTCTGATCTGGAGCTCAGTCACTGGAAGCTTTAAAAATGTAGCCTTGGTCCCAAATACCATTGTTACAGTCTTGTCAGTGTTTAAAAACAGTTTGTTTTGGGAAATCCAGATTCGAGTCTCAAAAAGTCAGACTGTAGTATGTGTTCAAGGTCGGAGAGGCTATGGCTGTGTGCATATAGGATTGTGTCATCTGCATACATGTGTATTGAAGCTTCCTTACAAGCTGTGGGAAGATCATTGATGAACACTGAGAAGAGTAGGGGCCCCAGAACAGAGCCTTGCAGGACACCACAGGTGTTATCCAAGGGGTTGGAGTTGGAGCCTGAGATGGACACATGTTGGGATCTACCTGATAGGTAGGACTGAAACCAGTTTAAAGCATGCTTCCCTTTCCAGAGCACTGGAGTTTTTTTAGGCAGGATAGCATGATCAACAGTATCAAAAGCCTTTGCAAAATCTAGGAATATTGCACCAGTGAGTTAACCCTGTTCCATTCCACACTGGATCTCATTGCAAACTTTTAGCAGGGTAGTTACGGTGGAGTGTTTGGGGCGAAAGCCAGATTGGAATTGGCTAGGGAAATTTGTCTTGGTACTGTATAGTAATCGCTTAATTGGGAGTGAACACATTTTCCCTTGACTTTGGATAGTATTGGGAGAAGAGAGATTGGCCTATAGTTTCAGATAGTGAAAACTATCCCCACTTTTGAAGATTGGGACAACTCTGGCAGTTTTCCAGGTCCTTAGGGATATGGCCTGCAGACAGAATAGAGTTGACTATGGAAGCAATTGGTTTGGCAATGGCTGGGGCACCAAGTCTTTGGAAATTACAGTATACAATCTACTGTACAACAAGCGACAGAGAAGCCCAATGCTACATCCAATATGACAAAAATACACAGGAACTTACATTGCAGTAAGTCAGGTCCACATTTGCTGCTTAGTTTTAATTTGAGGAGCGCTTGTGTAATCTCCTCTTCTGATATTGCGCCAAATTGAAAATTGTGGGCAGTGTTGGGAGGGGCTATATGGGTTCTCCCAGGATGAGATTCATGTTTGCGGTTTGGGTTGCGTTTCGCTAATATGTTAGTAGCAAACCCCACAAAGTAGTCATTGAATGCATTTGCAATGTCAGTTGGGTTTGTCAGACTAATACCCCCCTTAGTGATGTTACTCGGTTGTTGATGGTTAGATGGTTGGAATATGTTGTTGATAACCTTCCAGAAGTTAGCTCGGTTTGATGTATTCTGGAGGAGATTGTCTGAGTAATATTGTGCTTTTGCATGCCTTGTTTGCCTTGTGCACATGTTCCGCAGGCATCTGTAGTGATTGAGATCCTTGGTAGTGCCAGTTTGTTTTCCACAAGGCATCCCTGAACTGGTAGAGTGCTATAAGGTCAGTTGTAACACATGGAAGGTGGGCCCCCCGTACTCTTATTCTGCATAGTGGAGCCTGGGTCTCACAGAGTTTTAAGAACTCGGATTGGAAATAGTCGAGCGCAGAATCAGGGTCGGGAATTAAATCGATTCTGTGCCAAGGGCAGTTGGTAAGGTCATCCAGAAACTGTTGTGGGTTAAAGTTTCTAAATGTTCTAGTGAGGAGAACTTTAGGGCTTAATTGGGGTGGATTAATTTTCCTTACACAGTACACTATGATCTTGAGGTGACAATTTCCTTTGTTAAGTTGGTTGAATTCATGGTACTGCAGCATTCTTCCACTTCATTGTCTGTGTGAATTGATGCTGCGGCATTCACATGGATTATTTGAAGACTGTATATCTTTGTCAACTGAATGATGATTCTGGCTGCTCTTTCCAATGAGCTTTTATAATGCACTACAGTATGTTGTTTCTCCATCTCCTGTCAATGATGAAGCCTACTCCACTGGTTCTTCCGCTCTGTACCCCTGTAATATAATAGGCATCCGCTTTGATCTCAATGAGGCCTTCATATTTTCTTCTTACTTCACTAAGGCCAACAATAACTCACTTAATCTGTTCAAGCTCGTCTTCCAGTTCTCGCAGTGCTTGCTTCCCTGGAGAGAGTCCGGCAGTTGTAGGTACAGTACCCAGATTTAGGTTTGAATTACAGCTTCTGTTTAACCTTCAGTGATTCTTAACACCCTCTGCCTTCATGCCAAGTCATGGGACAATCCGGCCTCCGGAGAATGAGAACCATTGCATTTCAGTGTCTTTCATATCTGGGGATTGAGGTCTTATTTGCCATGCTGGCCTCATTCGCATATTAGCCGGCTATATTGTTCAAACTTTCATAGTATAATTTAACCTACCGGCACAAGTGCCACATACATCTTCTTGAACAACCGTTTCTACCTTCCTGACACATTGAGGCAGTGAGATAAGGATTTGAGGGAAGGATATATTAGAATATATATATATATATATATATATATATATATATATATATATATATATCTACACACTTCATACTGGACATCCCTGACGAAGAAACCCAGTATTGAGGAGTTTCGCAACGCGTAGGAAGGTTTTTGGCCATCCAGGGACCCCGTAGCTGTGCACACCAGACGGTGACGTCAGCGGGAGGAGACGGTTAGAAACTACTCTGTTGGTAGCAGACCACGAGGACCGCAAGACATCTCCCCGCACTCAAGGACGTTCTACACCACACAGCAAGCGGTTATCCCCGGCAAAAGACCCCGAACCACTGTACATGTCCTACTCATGGACGGTGAGTAGGATTTCAGTTTTACTAAACGGCGGAGCAACGAAGCTTCCTTAAGCACAAGCACTTGGAAGCGCATTTCTTATTCAGCAGGAGAACTATTTCCTCGTATAGCAGGAGAAAAGTCAACTGTTTATTAACTTTACATATGTTTTATGTCAATTGAGGTTACAATTGTTTTAACCAATAAATGCTCTTTGTATCTTGTCCCATACGGTCATTGTTGACTCAAAGATAATACACTATTGCGGTGTTTTTATTTATCTCTTGTTCCCTTCTCTGAGGTATTCCATGTAAGAAGAAATCACTGCACAAGACTCTATTCCACTCTTCATCCTTAGCGCCATAGGAGGCTACTCCACACGACACTTCATACTGTGTTTTATGCTGATCAATCTGATCATTACCGGATTCATTCTCTGTCTGTTTTATCCTGATCCATGCCCTCCAAGAGGGGGGAGCTCGTCTCCGGGCCTGGCAGCTGAGGGGGGCTCAATAGGTTGCCCCCACTTCTCGCTTAACACCCTAACTTCCCCTTACTCAACTGATCTGCCACACCCTATGCTCAAGTAGACGGCCACCACCCCAGCCCCCTCAGCAATCCAGGCCCAGGTCAAGGTTTTAGTCGTAGTCCCCGGGAAATCTGTAGACGGCCTGTCCTGTTCAATCAGACATCTCCTTTGCCTATACTGTGAGCTATTCAGTATATCCCTAGTTAGCTTTCCTTACTAAAGCTAATTTCTATATTTTCTTAAACATACAATATTTATTCTGCCATCACTGATTGTTCATTTAACACTGTAACTGCTCTCACTATAAAGAATAGTTTCTTTTGCTGCAGGAAAAATCTTAGTTCCTCTCATTTCAATGGATGACTGTGTTAAATTCTAGAGGTGAATATGTATCTTGAAAGTTTCTTATATTGACCCTGAATATATTTGTAAATAGTTATCATATCCCCTGTTAGACGCCTCTTTTATAATGTAAACAAACCTAAATTAGCTGGCATTTCCTCATGTCAGACCTTCCATCCCCTTTATTAATGTATTTGTTTAAGGTGAGGTGACCCAAACTGTACTCCATATTCAAGGTGTGGTCTTACTAAAGATTTATACAGGGGCAGAATCGTGCCATGTTCCCTTCCACCTATACCCCCTTTCCTATTTGCCTTTGCAGCTACTGCCTGACATTGGGCACCATTGCTAAGCCTGCTATCTACAAGCACCTCTCAATCCTTCCCCATCAAGGATTCACCTCTTTTTAGTTTGTAGGCAGCATGTTTCTTTTTGCTTTCAAAGTGCATAACCTTACAATTATCTGTATTAAACCTCACCTGCCATTTACCTGCTCAGCCTTCCAGTTTATCCTGGTTCTCTTATAAAGGCCACCCTACTCTGATTTTACTACCATGCATAATTTAGTGTCGTCAGCAAAGATGGAGATTTTGCTCTCGGTGCCCTTGTCTAAGTATATAACGTACACTGTAAGCTCTTATTAGTTTAACCCACCCCCTGCCCATTACCTGCATAAAGGGGCCCTTGGTTCTCAGGATGATGTAGATGGCATACAGCGGGATGCAGATCATGGAGGAGACGGCCATGGCCCAGCCAATGCCGTATCCCCAGGGCGGGTACACGTAGCGGTTATTGTATTTCAGGGGCGTATACTTGATCAGGGAGAACAGGAAGGTGCCCTGCGGAGGGAGAAACAACGAGAAGAAGAGAAGGACGGAAAAGGAACCTTTTTAAATGTTACAAAATGGAGAATTGCCAGAAAAACAGATCAATATTATTAATATTTTTTTCTTCGATTGCGCTGAAAATACACACAGCTCATTAAATTGTGGAATGTGGAATGTGACTTTGCTCATCTTGGTAGAGACCCCAAAGTGACCCAAACATATGAGCTCACTCCACATGAGACGTCTGGTTGTGGGGTCTCTGTATTCAGCTCCTAGGATTGGGAAGGGCCTCTAGATGCAGTATAATTACTTTGTTTTCTCTTATTCCCTGGGTAAGAAGGTTGTCATTCAGGTATCACACACAATGTAAGAGGCAGCTCAGTTTGATGTACCTCAACTTAGAGTGGGGGAGAGCTGGGACGACTGTCCTGGGCCTAGCGGCTGCAGGGGGCCCAGCCGTCCCGCGCTGGAAGTTGGGCCAGAGGTCGGGTTCAACTTCTGCGTCCAGCTGCCGGGCCCCTGCTGCGGGTCTCTCTCCTCCGCCGGGTCTGCCTCTCATCTAAGTGTATAGTGTGTGTGTATTGCGTGTGTGGTGGGGGATTTTGTGGGGGTATTGTGTGTGGGGTGGGAGTAGTGTACACCCCCTCCTACACCCTCTCCTCCAACCCTCCTGCACGTACTTGTAAACTACTAAAACACCCCTCCTACACCTACTCCAAACCGACTCCTACAACCTCCCTACACTCTTCCTACACCCATTGCAAGGACAAGTAGTCTTATCTATGCATTAGCACAGCGTAGTGAGGAGCTGACTGGCCCTTCTATGGGAAGCTTGGTTTATCCTGTATTTCTGTACTCACCAGGCACACAGCCGGGGTGACTATCAACCAGCAGTACTTCACCACTGGCCATGGCCGGTGGCCAATCATATCTTCCACGTTATCGTAGAAACGGTCTGCACCTGTAAGGAGATAATTCCTGCGTTATGGCTCATGAACGTTCCCAGCCCGATGCGAGTCAGACCCAGCCATTAAAAGGAGTTCTGTGCTCACCATACACCCACCCCACGCAGATCACTTCAAAGATGGCAACCAGGAGTAGGCAGGTCCCACTGGCAGCGTAATAATCGAAGAGCTGGAAGACGTACATCCCGCCCTGCGAGGGGCAGAGAGAACACGAGACACGCATGTTACTAACTGACTTCTTCTCCAACACGACCGATTTATTCACTGCTGTAAAGTCAGCACCGGATCAGATCATGGGACCCGTATGAGTATCCCATCCCAAACATGCATACCGCTCTAAAACTGGCTGCATGTACAACATGCACTACACACTGTTGTGTACCAGTTGTGGCTGCTCCAGTGAGATAATGCAAGTGGTTCCATCAGGGATGGGCAACTCTAGTCCTGAAGGTCAGGATATCGCTGCTCAGTACAGCTGGCTCAATCAGTGGCTCCATCGAAGAGGACCGGAGTTGTCCACCTCTGGGTTACATGGAGCTAGTGGAGTGAGAGGAGAAGTTTCCTGATACCCCCCCATAACCATGTTGTGACAGATGAATCATCGTGAAGAAAGTGCAGATCCGGGTTTTTTTTCGACGCACTGCTCCATTTTCTTCACGCCTTTGCGTTTTAATGTAAGAAAGCGTTTCTTATATTTGACGCAAATTGTTAGACAGAAAATTTACGCCAGAGAAGGGTGTGGCGCATTTAAAAAAAAAAATAAACACAAAAGGAAAACAAGTGACGCGCGGAGACGCAGCGTTTGATACATCTCATTATAACCTGCGTGTCATGTAACTCCTCCTACTCTCACTCACCCAAATCACGGCGCAAAACTCAGAGCCAACACCTTGATACATTGACGCAAAGAGACGCAAGATGAAAATGACGCAATTTGTCTCAAATTTGCCTTGGTACATCACCCCCATTATTTCTTCGCACTCGTTGCTCCGTCTTTTTTTAGAATCGTTGGGGCTATTCTTGTAGCGCCGAAGCTATCGTGGCCAAACCGCACGTTTTTGGCATTTACAGAAACAGCTGGAATGAAATGTGAGAAAAATCCCAATTCTCGATTGCAAATCACTTCTTCTAAACCGCTTCTAAAAAAAAAAAGGTGACAAACCGCCTGGTATAACAGCCAAACCGCCTGGTATAACAGCCAAACCGCCCGGAGTGTACGTGCTTTAGAAGCGGAGTGACCTAAGGTGGTGCTAACTCCATCCCCGGTCTCACCGATGGGTTCTGCTCTCAGCCAAACCTATTTTTCAGGCTCTGGATGTAACTCGCGGTACCAATCTCGCCACGTTTTAGGTAGTGTTAAAAAATCTGAGTTTTTAGAAGCGGTTTGCATAACGGAGCAACGAGAATAGCAGTTTTAGTATTAAAAAAAAAAATGCCTGTTGGAGGCTTGGTTGACGAACCGATCGGATTGGCAGAGGCGGAGTGAAACCAGTTCCAAAAAAACCCCTTTTAGACACTGATTGGACATGCAAGAAGGGCTTACAGAATAGCAAAGCGTGCCAGTCCGCTTCCATGGGGCACTTTAGAAGCGGGTTTTCACACTTCAGAGCTACGTGAATAGGCCCCAGGGTCATTGATCCCTCCAGGTCTGCGTGGGGGGGGAACAGATCATCTTGTGCTGCTATTACAATCCTTGTTTGAAGCAGAAGAAGCACAGCTGCAAAGAACGCGCACAGCTGCACGAGTACTAAGCAGTAACATGTGCAGCACACGCAGGGACTCCGGTGAACAAAAATGGTGGACGTTGCAATGAAAACAAGTCATGCTTTGGTTCATTTTCAATTTATTCTTATGCATTAAATATGTGTCTTAATAAAGTTCAATTCTTGGGACTGAAAACACTGACTTATTTCCATTTTAGGGGGTTATTTACTAAAGCCTCTTGCATACAAAATTGGAGCAAAACCCGGAGTGAAAGAATTGCATCATATTTATCAAATAAAAAAACTCCAATTGCTTTTTATGAAATTATTTTTCTTTGATAAATGTGGTTCTTTTTATTTTTTTTTGCACTGGTTTTACGTCCGGAAGACTTTAGTAAACAGACCCCAAATCGCCATTTTTTAATCCCAGTCCGATTCCCTTTTGTTAATAAATATATCAATCATTTTGCTGGGGGAAATAAATATGTCAGATTATTCACTGCCCATTATGTAACCTCATTATTATCGTATCACTGTCCTACAATGCATAGTCATCGTCCCCGCCCCCCCCTCTCCTCCCCCCCCCCCCTCCTCTTCCCCCCCGCCCCACCGAGGTCCCCTAGTCACCTCGGTCAGCAAGATGAGGCCGAGCAGATAACAGATGACCGCGACCACCAGGATGAGGATTTCTCGGCGGAAACGTTTCCTGAACACCTGCGGATACATGTCTACGATGGCCGTGACCAGGCTCTCCACGCAGACAAACTGCAGGGAAAGTGGTGGGAATGAGAATGGTCCTCCCCAAACATTACATCACTATACTCCTCTTACCCATCGGTGATGCCACCCTCTGCCCCCACAAGTGTCCTCTCCTCTCACCAGTGTCCACTCTCTCTTAAACCCTTCTCTCTTCCGAGACTTTCATCTTCTCTTTCTTCTCCATCCCTATTTCCTCTAAGTCTGACTCTTGTTTTTTCTGGTCCCGGTGGCTCTCCTTTGCCTTTCTCTAACTAGGGTTGCCAGGTGGCTTCTCCAAAAATACTGGACTCAATGGTGAAAGGTGCCTCAGGTCACTATGTCCAGGTAGAAAAATACCGGACACATACATGTCCAGTATTACCTCTCATTTTTTACTGGACAGAGTATCCAAATACAGGACAGTCCAGTTCAATACCGGACACCTAGCAACCCAATCTCTTACCCCTCTCTCGTCTGAGTGGTCCCCACCTTCTCCTCTAAGTGGTGCCTCCTCCTTCTCTTCCCTCCCAGATGTACCTTTTCCTCCTACCTCACTCCTTCCCTCCATGCTTCCCTTTCCCTCCCCTTTCAGTACCTGACTGTCCAGTCCCAGGAAGATCAGCATGAGGAAGAAGAGGCAGGACCACAGCGGTGACACAGGCATCATGGTCACCGCTTTTGGATATGCAATAAAGGCGAGACCAGGACCTGCAGACAACAGGAATCTACAGTGAGGCTTGGAAAGCTCTGTACATGTGAAGAAGAGACCTCTGAGGTTTGTAAAAGCTTTGTGCACCAGAAGAGATCTGGGAGGTTTGGAAAGCTCTGTACATGTGAAAAAGAAACCTGTGAGGTTTGAAAAGTTCTGTGCATGTGAAGAAGAGGCCTGTGAGGTTTGGAAAGCTCTGTACATATGAAGAAGAGTGTAAAACAACAACAACCTCGGCGCTAATCCCCGCAATAAAAACCCAAAGGAGAAAGAAAGGGTTAAATATTACCAGTTGATGGTGACGAATACCCCTAGGCAGTTTATTGAAAAACCTAGGTTGATGAACCCTCTGCTACAACCCCAATAGGGGTTATCCAAAACCCTAGACAGGAGAAACAAGCAGGAAAAACAAGGGGGAGCAAAGGTTTAACCCTTGCTCCCCCTTGTTTTTCCTACATATGAAGAAGAGACCTGTGAGGTTTGAAAAGCTCTGTACATGTGAAGAAGAGACCTCTGAGGTTTGAAAAGCTCTGTGCATGTGAAGAAGAGACTGGCGAGGTTTGGAAAGCTCTGTACGTGTGAAGAAGAGACCTGTGAGGTTTGGAAAGCTCTGTACATGTGAAGAAGAGACCGGTGAGGTTTGGAAAGCTCTGTACATGTGAAGAAGAGACCTGTGAGGTTTGGAAATCTCTGTACAGTACATGTGAAGAGACCTCTGAGGTTTGGAAAGTGCTCTCTGTGTATTATTATGTTGCTTTGCATGTTACTACATTGCTATGCATATTATTCCTAAACACATTATTATATCACTCTGCATATTATTATATCTAGTTGTGTGTTATTATTTATCTCTGCATGTTATTATTTATCTCTGCGTGTTATTCTATCTCTGCATGTTATTCTATATCTCTGCATGTTATTATATCTCTCTGCATGTTATTCTATATCTCTGCATGTTATTCTATATCTCTGCATGTTATTCTATATCTTCTGCATGTTATTCTATATCTCTGCGTGTTATTCTATATCTCTGTGTGTTATTCTCTCTCTCTGCATGTTATTCTCTCTCTCTGCATGTTATTCTATATCTCTGCATGTTATTCTATATCTCTGCATGTTATTCTATATCTTCTGCATGTTATTCTATATCTCTGCGTGTTATTCTATATCTCTGTGTGTTATTCTCTCACTCTCCATTTTATTCTATATCTCTGCATGTTATTCTATATCTCTGCATGTTATTCTATATCTCTGCATGTTATTCTATATCTCTGCATGTTATTCTATATCTCTGCATGTTATTCTATATCTCTGCATGTTATTCTATATCTCTGCATGTTATTATATCTCTGCATGTTATTCTATATCTCTGCATGTTATTCTATATCTCTGCATGTTATTCTATATCTCTGCATGTTATTATATTTCTGCATGTTATTCTATATCTCTGCATGTTATTCTATATCTCTGCATGTTATTCTATATCTCTGCATGTTATTATATCTCTCTGCATGTTATTCTATATCTCTACATGTTATTCTATATCTCTTCATGTTATTCTATATCTCTGCATGTTATTCTATCTCTCTGCATAAAGAACATATACAGACCAGCGCTGGTCTGTATACAGTATGTTCTTTGTGTTTTCTCTGGTGTTGTTCTGCTAGTATTCCTGGCTGCCCTGTACATATTGTGTTATTATTGTTAGTATTTTATTTAATTGTTTATAGCGCCTAAGCACTTTCTTTTGTGTTATATCTCTCTGCGTGTTATTATATCTCTCTGCGTGTTATTACATCTCTCTGCGTATTATTACATCTCTCTGCGTGTTATTACATCTCTCTGCGTGTTATTACATCTCTCTGCGTGTTATTACATCTCTCTGCGTGTTATTACATCTCTCTGCGTGTTATTACATCTCTCTGCGTATTATTACATCTCTCTGCGTGTTATTACATCTCTCTGCGTGTTATTACATCTCTCTGCGTGTTATTACATCTCTCTGCGTGTTATTACATCTCTCTGCGTGTTATTACATCTCTCTGCGTGTTATTACATCTCTCTGCGTGTTATTACATCTCTCTGCGTGTTATTACATCTCTCTGCGTGTTATTACATCTATCTGCGTGTTATTACATCTCTCTGCGTGTTATTACATCTCTCTGCGTGTTATTACATCTCTCTGCGTGTTATTATATCTCTGCGTGTTATTACATCTCTGCGTGTTATTACATCTCTGCGTGTTATTACATCTCTGCGTGTTATTACATCTCTGCGTGTTATTACATCTCTGCGTGTTATTACATCTCTGCGTGTTATTAAATCTCTGCGTGTTATTACATCTCTGCGTGTTATTATATCTCTGCGTGTTATTACATCTCTCTGCGTGTTATTACATCTCTCTGCGTGTTATTACATCTCTCTGCGTGTTATTACATCTCTCTGCGTGTTATTACATCTCTCTGCATGTTATTATATCTCTCTGCGTGTTATTCTTTATCTCTGTGTGTTATTCTATATCTCTGTGTGTTATTCTCTCTCTCTGCATGTTATTCTCTCTCTCTGCATGTTATTCTATATCTCTGCATGTTATTCTATATCTCTGCATGTTATTCTATATCTCTGCATGTTATTCTATATCTCTGCATGTTATTCTATATCTTCTGCATGTTATTCTATATCTCTGCGTGTTATTCTATATCTCTGTGTGTTATTCTCTCTCTCTGCGTGTTATTCTATATCTCTGCATGTTATTCTATATCTCTGCATGTTATTCTATATCTCTGCATGTTATTCTATCTCTGCATGTTGTTCTATATCTCTGCATGTTATTCTATATCTCTGCATGTTATTCTATATCTCTGCATGTTATTCTATATCTCTGCATGTTATTCTATATCTCTGCATGTTATTCTATATCTCTGCATGTTATTCTATATCTCTGCATGTTATTATATCTCTGCATGTTATTCTATATCTCTGCATGTTATTCTATATCTCTGCATGTTATTCTATATCTCTGCATGTTATTATATTTCTGCATGTTATTCTATATCTCTGCATGTTATTCTATATCTCTGCATGTTATTCTATATCTCTGCATGTTATTATATCTCTCTGCATGTTATTCTATATCTCTACATGTTATTCTATATCTCTTCATGTTATTCTATATCTCTGCATGTTATTCTATCTCTCTGCATAAAGAACATATACAGACCAGCGCTGGTCTGTATACAGTATGTTCTTTGTGTTTTCTCTGGTGTTGTTCTGCTAGTATTCCTGGCTGCCCTGTACATATTGTGTTATTATTGTTAGTATTTTATTTAATTGTTTATAGCGCCTAAGCACTTTCTTTTGTGTTATATCTCTCTGCGTGTTATTATATCTCTCTGCGTGTTATTACATCTCTCTGCGTATTATTACATCTCTCTGCGTGTTATTATATCTCTCTGCGTGTTATTACATCTCTCTGCGTGTTATTACATCTCTCTGCGTGTTATTACATCTCTCTGCGTGTTATTACATCTCTCTGCGTGTTATTACATCTCTCTGCGTGTTATTACATCTCTCTGCGTGTTATTACATCTCTCTGCGTGTTATTACATCTCTCTGCGTGTTATTACATCTCTCTGCGTGTTATTACATCTCTCTGCGTGTTATTACATCTCTCTGCGTGTTATTACATCTCTCTGCGTCTTATTACATCTCTCTGCGTGTTATTACATCTCTCTGCGTGTTATTACATCTCTCTGCGTGTTATTACATCTCTCTGCGTGTTATTATATCTCTCTGCGTGTTATTCTTTATCTCTGTGTGTTATTCTATATCTCTGTGTGTTATTCTCTCTCTCTGCATGTTATTCTCTCTCTCTGCATGTTATTCTATATCTCTGCATGTTATTCTATATCTCTGCATGTTATTCTATATCTCTGCATGTTATTCTATATCTCTGCATGTTATTCTATATCTCTGCATGTTATTCTATATCTTCTGCATGTTATTCTATATCTCTGCGTGTTATTCTATATCTCTGTGTGTTATTCTCTCTCTCTGCATGTTATTCTATATCTCTGCATGTTATTCTATATCTCTGCATGTTATTCTATATCTCTGCATGTTATTCTATCTCTGCATGTTATTCTATATCTCTGCATGTTATTCTATATCTCTGCATGTTATTCTATATCTCTGCATGTTATTCTATATCTCTGCATGTTATTCTATATCTCTGCATGTTATTCTATATCTCTGCATGTTATTCTATATCTCTGCATGTTATTATATCTCTGCATGTTATTCTATATCTCTGCATGTTATTCTATATCTCTGCATGTTATTCTATATCTCTGCATGTTATTATATTTCTGCATGTTATTCTATATCTCTGCATGTTATTCTATATCTCTGCATGTTATTCTATATCTCTGCATGTTATTATATCTCTCTGCATGTTATTCTATATCTCTACATGTTATTCTATATCTCTTCATGTTATTCTATATCTCTGCATGTTATTCTATCTCTCTGCATAAAGAACATATACAGACCAGCGCTGGTCTGTATACAGTATGTTCTTTGTGTTTTCTCTGGTGTTGTTCTGCTAGTATTCCTGGCTGCCCTGTACATATTGTGTTATTATTGTTAGTATTTTATTTAATTGTTTATAGCGCCTAAGCACTTTCTTTTGTGTTATATCTCTCTGCGTGTTATTATATCTCTCTGCGTGTTATTACATCTCTCTGCGTGTTATTACATCTCTCTGCGTGTTATTACATCTCTCTGCGTGTTATTACATCTCTCTGCGTGTTATTACATCTCTCTGCGTGTTATTACATCTCTCTGCGTGTTATTACATCTCTCTGCGTGTTATTACATCTCTCTGCGTGTTATTACATCTCTCTGCGTGTTATTACATCTCTCTGCGTGTTATTACATCTATCTGCGTGTTATTACATCTCTCTGCGTGTTATTACATCTCTCTGCGTGTTATTACATCTCTCTGCGTGTTATTATATCTCTGCGTGTTATTACATCTCTGCGTGTTATTACATCTCTGCGTGTTATTACATCTCTGCGTGTTATTACATCTCTGCGTGTTATTACATCTCTGCGTGTTATTACATCTCTGCGTGTTATTACATCTCTCTGCGTGTTATTACATCTCTCTGCGTGTTATTATATCTCTCTGCGTGTTATTCTTTATCTCTGTGTGTTATTCTATATCTCTGTGTGTTATTCTCTCTCTCTGCATGTTATTCTCTCTCTCTGCATGTTATTCTATATCTCTGCATGTTATTCTATATCTCTGCATGTTATTCTATATCTCTGCATGTTATTCTATCTCTGCATGTTATTCTATATCTCTGCATGTTATTCTATATCTCTGCATGTTATTCTATATCTCTGCATGTTATTCTATATCTCTGCATGTTATTCTATATCTCTGCATGTTATTCTATATCTCTGCATGTTATTCTATATCTCTGCATGTTATTATATCTCTGCATGTTATTCTATATCTCTGCATGTTATTCTATATCTCTGCATGTTATTCTATATCTCTGCATGTTATTCTATATCTCTGCATGTTATTATATCTCTGCATGTTATTCTATATCTCTGCATGTTATTCTATATCTCTGCATGTTATTCTATATCTCTGCATGTTATTATATCTCTGCATGTTATTCTATATCTCTGCATGTTATTATATCTCTGCATGTTATTCTATATCTCTGCATGTTATTCTATATCTCAGCATGTTATTCTATATCTCTGCATGTTATTATATTTCTGCATGTTATTCTATATCTCTGCATGTTATTCTATATCTCTGCATGTTATTCTATATCTCTGCATGTTATTATATCTCTCTGCATGTTATTCTATATCTCTGCATGTTATTCTATATCTCTGCATGTTATTCTATATCTCTGCATGTTATTCTATCTCTCTGCATAAAGAACATATACAGACCAGCGCTGGTCTGTATACAGTATGTTCTTTGTGTTTTCTCTAGTGTTGTTCTGCTAGTATTCCTGGCTGCCCTGTACATATTGTGTTATTATTGTTAGTATTTTATTTAATTGTTTATAGCGCCTAAGCACTTTCTTTTGTGTTATATCTCTCTGCGTGTTATTACATCTCTCTGCGTGTTATTACATCTCTCTGCGTGTTATTACATCTCTCTGCGTGTTATTACATCTCTCTGCGTGTTATTACATCTCTCTGCGTGTTATTACATCTCTGCGTGTTATTACATCTCTGCGTGTTATTACATCTCTGCGTGTTATTACATATCTGCGTGTTATTACATCTCTGCGTGTTATTACATCTCTGCGTGTTATTACATCTCTGCGTGTTATTACATCTCTGCGTGTTATTACATCTCTGCGTGTTATTACATCTCTGCGTGTTATTACATCTCTGCGTGTTATTACATCTCTGCGTGTTATTACATCTCTCTGCGTGTTATTACATCTCTCTGCGTGTTATTACATCTCTCTGCGTGTTATTACATCTCTGCGTGTTATTACATCTCTGCGTGTTATTACATCTCTGCGTGTTATTACATCTCTGCGTGTTATTACATCTCTGCGTGTTATTACATCTCTGCGTGTTATTACATCTCTGCGTGTTATAACATCTCTGCGTGTTATTACATCTTTGCGTGTTATTACATCTCTGCGTGTTATTACATCTCTGCGTGTTATTACATCTCTGCGTGTTATTACATCTCTGCGTGTTATTACATCTCTGCGTGTTATTACATCTCTGCGTGTTATTACATCTCTGCGTGTTATTACATCTCTGCGTGTTATTACATCTCTGCGTGTTATTACATCTCTGCGTGTTATTACATCTCTGCGTGTTATTACATCTCTGCGTGTTATTATATCTCTGCATGTTATTATATATCGCTCTATATGGTAATCTATTGTGTATCCTTTTTCATTGAAGGAGTTAAATAGAGTGCCCCTAATGCTGCAGTCCCCTCATTGCATACCAGACTCTGCCACCTGTGAGATGTGGACCCCCTGTTCCTGAGCCATGAACCCCAAAACCGAGAAGATGGCAAATCCTGCCACAAAGCTGGTTATACTGTTCAGAAAGCAGAGAGCGATGCAATCTCTGGAGGAGAGAGAGGTACACAATTATACAGAGACATTGGAGGAGAGAGGTACAGAGCTATACAGGTACATGGGAGGAGAAAGGTACACAGTTATACAGACACATGGGAGGAGAGAGGTACACAGTTATAGAGAGGTACAGAGTTATACAGACACATGGGAAGAGAGAGGTACAGAGTTTTACAGACACATGGGAAGAGAGAGGTACAGAGTTTTACAGACACATGGGAGCAGCGAGAGAGAGGTACAGAGTTATACAGACACATGGGAAGAGAGAGGTACAGAGTTTTACAGGCACATGGGAGCAGAGAGAGAGAGGTACAGAGTTTTACAGGCACATGGGAGCAGAGAGAGAGAGGTACAGAGTTATACAGACACATGGGAGGAGAGAGGTACAGAGTTATACAGACACATGGGAGGAGAGAGGTACAGAGTTATACAGACACATGGGAGGAGAGAGGTACAGAGTTATACAGACACATGGGAGGAGAGAGGTACAGAGTTATACAGACACATGGGAGGAGAGAGGTACAGAGTTATACAGGCACATGGGAAGAGAGAGGTACAGAGTTTTACAGGCACATGGGAGCAGAGAGAGAGAGGTACAGAGTTATACAGGCACATGGGAGGAGAGAGGTACAGAGTTATACAGGCACGTGGGAGGAGAGAGGTACAGAGTTATACAGACACATGGGAGGAGAGAGGTACAGAGTTATACAGACACATGGGAGGAGAGAGGTACAGAGTTATACAGACACATGGGAGGAGAGAGGTACAGAGTTATACAGACACATGGGAGCAGAGAGGTACAGAGTTATACAGACACATGGGAGGAGAGAGGTACAGAGTTATACAGACACATGGGAGGAGAGAGGTACAGAGTTATACAGACACATGGGAGGAGAGAGGTACAGAGTTATACAGACACATGGGAGGAGAGAGGTACAGAGTTATACAGACACATGGGAGGAGAGAGGTACAGAGTTATACTGTCACACTTGCCTCTGATCCGCGCGGAGACCGACTCAGGGAAGCACCACGGGGCAGAGTCATGCGCCCACGCACTGCCAGGGCAGTGCAGGCGCAGCGGCGTGATGGCGGAGCTCCGCAAGACGCATCGCGCACGCGCACGGGTTGCTCGGCAACCAGGAAGCAGGAGAACGTGAGGGAGCTGCTGGAGCCTCCCACAGGCGGAGACTTGCTGAGTAAACCGCATGACGTCATCACGTCGCGACGCGCGGGTTGCCCGGCAACCAGACCTAGCATCAGGAAAGCCTAATTGCAAGCTGTTTTTGATCAGTGTCTCTCTGACACCATTGGTGGACCAGTACACACCCCTGCAAGGTAATTGGACCCTTCCCACATATATACCTGCTTCTGCCTGTCCTTGATTGCTGAGCATAAACTCCTGTTTATGCATTGTGCTCACCGCTGCTGTCTAGTTTTGTCTTGAACTTTGTCTGACCTGTTTGACCCTGCCTGTTACTTGGATTTCTACACTCTCCAGCACTTTGACCCCGGCTTCGTTACTCGACTACTCTACCTTCTATTACCCAGGACCTTGGCTACGAAACTCTACCTACCCGGACTCTCCAACCCTGGAACACGGCAAGTACCCTGACTACCCTGACCTCTCCAACCCTACGACGCGGTACGACTAGGACTACGCATTCCGGACAGGACTGCGTGGTTGTGGGTCGGTGCCTATCAATCCCCACCTCAGCCCCGCGGTCTTCCGTCCTGTTTGTGGTGAGCGCAGCGTGACAATATGCTCAGCCCAACAAACATGGACGCCGCTGAGGTGGCCCGACGCTTAGACACCCATGAGGAATGCTTCCGGCAACTTACCGGCTCATTTACACTAAAAGAACAACTAGTTTCCCAACTTAAACAAGACGTGGATACCCTGACTGAACAAGTTAGACGTCTAACAGTATCTACCACCAACCCCGTTCCACTCGCAGCCACTCCTGCACTTATCACACCTACCTCCGAACCACGACTACCTGCGCCCAACCGTTATGCAGGGGATCCCAGCGGTTGTCGGGGGTTTCTGAACCAGTGTTTCATACAGTTTGAACTAATGCCTTCTCGCTTTCCGGTTTCTCGTACTAAGGTCGCATACATAATCTCCCTGCTGACTGACGCCGCCCTGGCATGGGCTTCTCCTATCTGGGAGCAACGCCCAGATTTGACCTCTGACCTTACTCTCTTCATCACCGAATTTAGAAGGGTGTTTGACACCCCAGGGCGTAAGGTTACGGCTGCATCCACTCTGCTTAATATTTCTCAGGGAGACCATACTGTGGCTCGTTATGCTCTGGACTTCCGGACGGTGGCGGCCGAGACCGGCTGGAACGATGTGGCTCTATCTGCAGTCTTCTGGCAGGGCCTGTCCGAACGGTTGAAGGATGAATTAGCAGCTCTGGATCGTCCCGCTGGACTTGAGAACCTGATAGACCTGTGCATCCGGATGGACCAGCGCCTCCAAGAGAGAAGGATGGAGAGAAACAAACACCCCCGAGGTATACAATCGTCTTCTTTGTCTACCATAGGGCCTCTACTCTCCACAACTCCTGCCCTAGATGAACCCATGCAGCTGGGAGGGACTAGCCTTTCGCCTATCGAGAGGCAACGAAGAAGACGAGCGGGACTATGCCTCTACTGTGGCAATAACGGCCACCTGGTATTCAACTGTCCACTGAAGCCGGGAAACGCCAAAGCCCAGTGAGTATAAGGAGGATCACGCTGGGTACTGCAACTCTTCCCCCTCCTCAACCCTCTACGAGGTTTTATCTACCTATCTCCATATCCGGTGAGACGTTCACAGTACAGACACAGGCCTTTCTGGACTCGGGGTCAGGAGGAAACTTCGTGGACCAAAAGTTCGCCTTCAAGAATAAAATACCGTTGGTACCCAAAGATCGACCGGTAGGTCTTGAAGCCATTGACGGACGACCCTTGCAGCCCGCGATCATTTCCTTACAAACAATACCCCTTAACATCATGACTAGCGACTTTCACTCCGAGACTATAACCTTTGATGTCATTCACACCCCCTCCTCGAACATCATTCTGGGACTTCCGTGGCTCCGGATCCACAATCCTGTCATTGACTGGACAGAGGCCACACCACTTCGTTGGAGTTCTTTTTGCTTGGAACATTGCATGTCTGCTCCAAAGGCAGTGGCAGGAATGGAGGTCACGGATCCTGACAGGGTACGGCTGCCGGGGATATACGAAGATTTCCGCGATGTCTTTGACAAACGTCAAGCAGAGGTACTTCCGCCACATCGGACGTACGACTGGCCTATTGATCTTCTACCCGGGGCCATACCTCCCAGAGGAGGGTCATACCCACTATCTATTCCTGAGACCCAGGCCATGAGAACATATATTCAGGAGAATCTCCAGAGGGGGTTCATTAAGAAATCTTCATCACCTGCGGGGGCAGGATTTTTTTTCGTCAAAAAGAAGGACGGAACCCTCAGACCCTGCATTGATTACCGGGGTCTCAACAAACTCACCATAAAAAACCGCTACCCCCTTCCGTTGATAGCCGAATTGTTCGACAAACTCCAGGGAGCCAGGATCTTCACCAAACTGGACCTCAGAGGAGCCTATAATCTGGTTAGAATCAGAGAAGGAGACGAATGGAAGACAGCATTCAATACTCGCGACGGGCATTACGAGTACCTGGTCATGCCATTTGGATTGTGTAATGCTCCTGCGGTCTTCCAAGACTTTGTCAACGACATTTTCAGAGACCTTCTGGACCACCATGTTATAGTATACCTGGACGATATATTAATTTTTTCCAGATCCATGCCGGAACATATGATGCATGTCAAACAAGTCCTGCAGCGTTTAAGAGAGAACCATTTGTATGCCAAGCTCGAGAAATGCCATTTCCATCAAACATCCACCTCTTTTCTCGGCTACATCATATCGGATACCGGTCTTGCTATGGATCCTACCAAGGTCAAGGCGGTACTCGAATGGCCCTGTCCCCTCTCCCTCAAGGCCATCCAAAGGTTCCTCGGTTTCGCTAACTACTACCGGAGGTTCATTCAGGGATTCTCATCGGTAGTAGCACCCATCACGGCACTCACACAGAAGGGAGCTGATCCTACAAAGTGGACTGAGAAGGCCCTCCAGGCTTTCGAGAGAATAAAGACGGCATTCGCCTCAGCACCCATCTTAACCCATCCAGATCCTTCATTACCTTTTTTTTTGGAGGTCGACGCCTCCGATGTAGGAGCAGGTGCTATACTTTCACAGAGAAAGAATCCTCAAGCTCCACTTCATCCTTGTGCATATTTTTCAAAGAAGTTTTCCTCCGCCCAAAGGAATTACGATGTAGGTAACCGGGAGCTCCTCGCTATCAAGCTGGCTTTGGAAGAGTGGAGGCACTTACTAGAAGGCACAGAGTCGCCAGTCACGATACTTACGGACCATAAGAATCTTCTGTACATTGAGGGAGCACGGCGACTAGGATCTCGCCAGGCAAGATGGTCCTTATTCTTTACTCGCTTTAACTTCCTCATTTCCTACATCCCTGGTTCAAAAAACATTAAAGCCGACGCCTTGTCACGACAGTTCCTGGTAGAGGATAACAAGGTGGATCAACAGGAGACCATTCTCCCTTCCACTTGTATTTTGGCTGCAAATACTTTTAGTGCCTTAACGGACATTACTAAGGCTCAGAACAACATCCCGGCAGGACTCAACGTTCCGGAGGACCGGTTGTTCACTCCCCGTAAATTCCAGAGGAGAGTCATGGAGTGGGGACATTCATCCAAGACTGCAGGCCATCCTGGCACCAAGAGAACTACTGAGTTCATCGAACGCACATTCTGGTGGCCCTACATGCGGAGAGACATACAAGCCTTCGTAGCCACGTGCGCTACTTGTGCTCGAAGCAAGACGCCACACAACAGACCAGCAGGTCTCCTTCAACCACTACCCATCCCAGTACGTCCATGGACACATATATCGATGGACTTCATCGTTGAGTTGCCCAAATCTAGAGGCATGGACACAATACTTGTGGTGGTGGACAGATTTTCCAAACAGGCACACTTCATCCCTATGAAGGGTTTACCCACTGCACCAATGTTATCCGAAGTTTTCATCAGGGAGATCTTCAGGTTACATGGGTCCCCTCAGGTCATAGTGTCCGATAGAGGATCCCAGTTCATCTCCCGGTTCTGGAGGGCGTTTTGTAAAAATCTGGACGTTACCCTACACTTTTCATCAGGATATCACCCCCAGACCAATGGACAGACGGAACGCACCAATCAGTCTCTGGAACAGTTTTTGAGGTGCTTTATCGCTGACACTCAGGACGACTGGGCGGAACTTCTCCCATGGGCAGAATTCTCCCACAATAATCTACAGAACGAATCATCCCGACAGTCACCATTTATGGTCAACTATGGCTTCCATCCGTCGGCACTTCCTTCCCTCATCTCCAAGTCTGGAGTCCCGGCCGCAGAGGATAGGATTCGCCACTTACAAGACCTATGGCAGAAGATCCATCGGAATCTACAGCACGCTGGTATATTACACAAGAGACAAGCGGATCGTCACCGAAGAGAGGTCCCAGGGTACTCTGTAGGACAAAGGGTTTGGTTATCTACCAAAAACATTCGGCTAAAGGTAGCTTCACCCAAACTGGCACCACGTTTTATCGGCCCTTTCCGCATCACCAAAAGGATCAACCCAGTAGCCTATCGGCTTGAACTGCCAAAAAATATGAGGATTCCTTCTGTATTTCACTCATCCCTTCTCAAACCTTATCATCAAGACTCATCCTCCAAAGGACAATCTAAACCTCCGCAAACCATACTGGTAGAGGGCCAACAAGAATACGAGGTTCAGACCATTCTCAACTCCAGAATATCCAGAGGAGGATTACAATATCTTGTACACTGGAGAGGCTATGGCCCAGAGGAGAGAGAGTGGATTCCTCATCATCAGGTACATGCCAACCGCCTCATCTCTGCCTTCCACCGTAGGCATCCTGAGAAACCATCTCTGGTTCGCCCGGAGGTCTCCCCTCAAGGGGGGGATACTGTCACACTTGCCTCTGATCCGCGCGGAGACCGACTCAGGGAAGCACCACGGGGCAGAGTCATGCGCCCACGCACTGCCAGGGCAGTGCAGGCGCAGCGGCGTGATGGCGGAGCTCCGCAAGACGCATCGCGCACGCGCACGGGTTGCTCGGCAACCAGGAAGCAGGAGAACGTGAGGGAGCTGCTGGAGCCTCCCACAGGCGGAGACTTGCTGAGTAAACCGCATGACGTCATCACGTCGCGACGCGCATCGCGCACGCGCGCGGGTTGCCCGGCAACCAGACCTAGCATCAGGAAAGCCTAATTGCAAGCTGTTTTTGATCAGTGTCTCTCTGACACCATTGGTGGACCAGTACACACCCCTGCAAGGTAATTGGACCCTTCCCACATATATACCTGCTTCTGCCTGTCCTTGATTGCTGAGCATAAACTCCTGTTTATGCATTGTGCTCACCGCTGCTGTCTAGTTTTGTCTTGAACTTTGTCTGACCTGTTTGACCCTGCCTGTTACTTGGATTTCTACACTCTCCAGCACTTTGACCCCGGCTTCGTTACTCGACTACTCTACCTTCTATTACCCAGGACCTTGGCTACGAAACTCTACCTACCCGGACTCTCCAACCCTGGAACACGGCAAGTACCCTGACTACCCTGACCTCTCCAACCCTACGACGCGGTACGACTAGGACTACGCATTCCGGACAGGACTGCGTGGTTGTGGGTCGGTGCCTATCAATCCCCACCTCAGCCCCGCGGTCTTCCGTCCTGTTTGTGGTGAGCGCAGCGTGACATATACAGGCCCGTGGGAGGAGAGAGGTACAGAGTTATACAGACACATGGGAGGAGAGAGGTACAGAGTTATACAGACACATGGGAGGAGAGAGGTACAGAGTTATACAGACACATGGGAGGAGAGAGGTACAGAGTTATACAGACACATGGGAGCAGAGAGGTACAGAGTTAATCAGATACGTGGGTTGCAGAGAGAGAGACAGAGGTACAGAGTTAGACAGACACATGGAAGGAGAGAGGAAGAGGTAGAGTTAGGCAGACACATGGGAGGAGAGAGACGTAGAGTTATAGAGACGTGGAAAGAGAGAAAGATACAGTCATACAGACACGTGGGAGGAGAGAGGTGCAGAGTCATACAGACACATGAGAGCAACGCAGGCTGTCTCTAGGAGGCAGAGGTACCACACATACTGTTATTGTTATAAAGTGAGATATATGTATATTCAGTGGTTGACAAATCACCAAAAAATGTACTCGCCACACAAAAAAATCTACTCGCCACCTAGTACCAAACGTGTGCTGCTTGGGCCAATATTTACTCGCCCGGGGGTTAAATCCACTCGCCCGGGGCGAGCAAATGTATAGGTTTGTCGAACACTGTGTATATTATTATAAAGAAAAAGACTGATCCTATCAAGTGTAGCCCCCTTTGGGGACTACTAGTATAAGGGGTTAATGGCCTTAATGGGTTAACTGTGTGGGATCAATCAGGTTACTCCCCTCCGCATCATGTAATGCAGGATGACTACGCAGAAAAGGAAGCCACTCCTTTGTATGCCCTGTAACCAGTAATGTCACCATAGGGAGATAGAAGGGTATATATAGCTCCTCCCGATGTTCTAGAAGCAGGTTCCTCGGAGTTCAGACTGAAGCCTCACTGTGAGTCCTGTAAATAGGTTTGTGTGTATAGTTACGTGTATTAAGGATGGCCTGTCACCAGTTATTGTTTTCAGTTAAGGAACATGCTATATATACTTAGCCCCCATAGTAATGGCCCAAGATTGATCTATGGCCAGAAGGGGAGTGAGCATGTGCTCATCAGTGAGTTCTTAAAGTAGGAGCTCTGGAGCATAATCAGATCGGCCTCACCGAAAGGTCCTAAGTAAGCTCCCGATCCAACAAGTATAGACTAAGAATGTCATGCACTGAAACGGGATAGTGAGCTCAGAGAATAGTGTGTGTCCACCAACAAGGGTCCACCTGAGATAGGGCATTATTGAAGCTATGCAGGAGATTGCCAATCAAATCAATACTAAGGGACACAAGGAAACGTACCTCCAGGGGAAGAAGCACAGAGTAACTATCTGCATATCTGTGCCCAGCCTGCACGGATCCAGTACCCTGAAAAGGTATGAGAAGGAGCAAAGCCATGTGTATATATTCAACCCGAAGTAAACTCCTTTAGAGTCGGGAAGGAAGGTTGCATTTGAGATGAATATATACACATGGCTGTGCTCAGTCTCTCATACCTCTTCAGGGTGCTGGGTCCGTGCAGACTGGGTGTGGATATGCAGATACAATAATGATTGGCGCCGGAAACTTTTAGAGTCGAAACAATAGTTTTAATCACAGCCGTTCATAATGCTCGCCATAGAACAGACACACCACTTCAGACATTAACTGGTATCAAACAATATGGTCACTCCTATGCTGGGGAGGTACTTATGTTTGTGTCTCTTAGTATGAGTTTTGGCAAAATCCGTGCCAGGTTTTCAGAGTCAGTCCGGGATTTTGCTCTTGCTCGCACTCTGTGGCAGAATCATCCATTTTTGCTCCTGGCAACTTCCTTTAAAAGGACAGCCCTGTAAGCAGGAAGCTGCCGAGCAACGTTACAGTTCATGCTG
The DNA here is from genome assembly GCF_040206685.1 of Ascaphus truei. NCBI lineage: Eukaryota > Metazoa > Chordata > Amphibia > Anura > Ascaphidae > Ascaphus > Ascaphus truei. Next base: position 282,784,278 of record NC_134487.1, read on the forward strand.
AGTACATGCAACGCGCTTACCTATTGTCTTCCTCATTACCAGACCCGGCTCACGTACCTCGACTATCCTTGTCTTCAGCTTGCTTCGACCTCTGCATCCACACCGACTACGCAACACTGCTGCCAGCCCTGACCTTCGGCTTAGGACTCACTACTCTATCAGGACTCTGTCCCTCGGCTCAGGTTGGTTCTTTCACCTTCCTACCTCAGCCCTGCGGGTCGCTTCCTGCTTGAGACGAGCATCGTCTTGGTATCGGTTAGATTTGCATTCTCCTGCTTAGCTTCAATAATGCCCTATCTCAGGTGGACCCTTGTTGGGATGCAGACTATTCTCTGGGATCACTACCCCGTTTCAGTGCACAGCATTCTTAGTCTATACTTGTGTGATTGAGAGTTTACATACGACCTTCCGGTGGTGCCGATCAGATTGTGATCCAGAGCTTCGACTCTGAGAACTCTCTGCTGAGCACATGCTCACTCCTCTTCTGACCAGAGAACAATCCGGGGCCATTACTAGGAATCTAACTATATAGGGCACGTTCCTTAACTGAAAACAAGAACTGGTGACAAGACATCCTTAATACACGTAACTATACACACACAAACCTACTTACAGGACTCACAGTGAGGCTTCAGTTTGAACTCTGAGGAACCTGTTTCTAGAACATCGGGTGGAGTTATATATATCCTTCAATCTCCCTATAGTGATATCAATACTCACAAGGCATACAAAGGAGGGGCTATCCCTTTCTACAGTACATAGTCATCCTGCATCACAAGATGGGGAGGGGAGTAACCTGAGTCAACTCATTAAGACTGTTAACCCCTTACACTAACTAGTAGTCCCTAAAAGGGGGGCTAACACAAGTTTTCCAGCTGAAATACCAAGGGGAAAAGAGCACCAGAATTATTAGAGAATTAAATTCCATAGCATGGAGAACAATAGTGTGTATGAGTGTGTGAATTTGTGTGTGTGTGTCAGTGTGTGTGTAAATGTGTGTGAGTGGCAGTGTGTGTGTGCGGGTGTGTACCTGTAGCAGTTGTTGTTATACTTGTTATAACTCCCCAGCGCTGTCAAACACCCCTGACAGATGGCGTACGAGAAAAAGATCTGAGTCCCAGCGTCCATCCAGACCTGCGGCATAGACACGTCATGAATAAGGTATGTATCATTTATTTCTATAGCTCCCACCATGCAGATTACATTACAGGCAACTAGTGCTGCCCAGTTAACAGCAACACAACTTATCTTGGGAATTACAAATTTAACATGTCTTATTGCCATGACCCTGGAGCCTGTGGGGAAGCTCCCCTCCTCCTTCCCCGCAACCCACGTATAAACCAATAAACACGCAACGAAGGTCGGGAGGTATAATAGGCACAGCGTTTATTCAAACAAATAATAAACCCCAGTAAGTGCCACCCCTGCCAGCGTGCTCCCTCCCAGGTGAAGGCCGATGGTACCTGTTGCAGCGTACATGCAACTACACACGCGGGGTCTCTTGACAAGGCTTATTTATTTAGCCTTAAAAAAACATACAGCACACAAAACAAAATAGCTTCTCTTCAGCAGACAAAACAAAATAGCTTATCTTCAGCATGGCCAACAAAACAGGTTCTCTTCAGCATGGCAAACAAAGCAGTTTCTCTTCAGCATGCAGGACACAACAGTTCATAAAACATGTACTTTTCAAACAGACCTTATATCAGTAATCTCTTCAGTAACTCACTTCTGTCTGCTGACCAGCTAGGCTGCATGTGTGCACATCCTGGGGTTTTTTAACACACCTTGATTAGGCAGCTGGGATCCAACTAATTGCCATGAGCTTCCCAGCTGAAGTTAACCTCATCACTGCTGCACTGCATACTAAACATATGTCTGCCAGGCATATAGCTGGTGGCTTTTATTTACCCTGTCACAGTACCCAACCCATGGCTCGCAAGATCTACCAAGCCGGGCGTCCCGCCTCCCTGGCCGTTTAGCGAGACTGGGCCCTAGGGAATCACTCACAAATGAGCCCTGCCCAGTCGCCACCAAAGGGCTTTTCTGCACCTTAGAGCCCCAGACTGGCAAGGTTAAAGCACACTAACCCCCACCCCCCACAACAGCCTCCGTGACAAAGGCAAACACACACCTTGAAATGCTCACCTCAAATATGCAAGACATCAAAGTCTCTTTTTTTCTTCATCATCATCATCATCTTTTTTTTTTTTAAAGAAACACCAAATACAACCACCAACAGTATAAAGATACAACCGTAACGGTACCAAACATAGCAAAGGGGCGGGTGGGCTGGAACCTTTCTGGCAGGGAGCAGACCGGTTTTCCCGCACCTGCCCAGAATTTTAATCCCCCAGCCCCTCCCCACGCCCTGACACTGCATTGTTTTATCATGCTATAAACCACGTGACCGTGGGATTTAAATACTGCAGAACATACCGGCACCCCATAACGGGGCCCGTAACACGGGAAATAGGGGGTCCCATGGCAGAAATCAATGCGGTTCAGCCCAGGAGACCCCCTGCTCCACACACTAGTATTAAAAAAAAAAAAAAATAATTGCCGTAGCGACTAGCCACTAAGGCAATAAAGGGGTTAAAGCACAGTAGCTGGTTTATTGGGGGCAGAGGGGGTGAATGAAGCAGGTACTTGGCCCAGGATGGGTGGTTAGGTCTACCGGGAATGTTGCGGGAGGCATTACCCCTTCATCACCATACTCACCCCCAATAAAAACTAAAATAACTACTACCTACCAATAAACAACCCACCCTCTGTACCCCCAACAACCCCCCCACCCACACATACAGTACAGTAATGGGCAAAATTACAATGATCTAGATCTGGATAATAGTGCATTTGCCCATTAAGAATAACACCAGCCAGCATAAAGTAAATAAAAGTTCTACTTACCCCAGCCAGGATGAATGCCGTCCTCTTCTTCCTCCCCATCCTCTCTGTCCTTCGTGGGCAGCAACATAACAATAAAAAACAAACTAATGGCCACTAACCCCTTAATCACCTTAGCCAGGGGTCTCAAACTCGGTCCTCAAGAGCCGCACACAGACCAGATTTTATGGATATCCTTGTTTCAGCACAGGTGGCTCAATCAGTGGCCCAGTCAAGCACTGAGCCACTGATTGAGCCACCTGTGCTGAAACAGGGATATCCATAAAAGCTGGCATGTGTGCGGCTCTTGAGGACCGAGTTTGGAGACCCCTGACCTTAGCGGTTAGTAACCACTATAGTAATTAAGGGGTTAACCCCCTTCCCCCTCTTCCCACCCAGGAGTCCTAACCACCCTCCCCGAGTCAACTACCCCCACCCTCTACCCCATTGTTTGGCAAAGTGGTACACCATGCCCATATAATATGGGCATGATTTACCACTATGGCAGTCAAGCCACCAAAAATACAAATACAAAACAAAACAAGCACCAAAAATACAAAATTAAAATCAAACCAAGCACCAAAATTACAGAACAATTAAATAAACTAAGCACCAAAAGAAATACAACAATTAAATAAACCAAGCACTAAAAGAAAACAATAAAAAAAACAAGCACCAAAAATACATTACAATTAAATAAAAACAAGCATTTGCCTAAAAATCCATTGCCTGTCACTGTATTTACAGTATCTATAGCCCAAAATGGGCATAGACAAACACATTGGCAGTCAATATATATCAAAAATACAATACAAATACCAAAAAAACAAAAATAACATACAATCAATGTTTTACTTACCTTTTGATGTCTTCACCCTCCAATTCCGACTTCAGCAGGAACCTCTTGAGCCTCAACGTAATGCTCCTCAACTTCAGGTAAATTCTTGTCTTGTCTTCTTTCTTCCGTCTTCTCTTCTTAATTTGTATTCCAATCCATTGGGTGGATGTGGTCCCGGCGTCTTCTTAAGGTCAAATGAGACGGGACAGGCCTTATATATGGCCTGTGACGTCAAATTTGAGTGTGATACCATGTGATAATTATTTTATTTTTTAAGGATGTTACGTCATCAACAGGGAGGGAAGCCAGCCAATCAGGCAGGCTCTGCTTCCACCCTTTAAGATGACATCACCAAAAAGAAAATGCCTGCCATCATATGTTACTCCAACCAATCGAATTGTGAGATATACCATGTGAGGCATCCCATGGTACACCCCCACTCTGATTGGTTGTAGTAAACCATGTGACAACTTCTATATTTTTTTAAAGGATGTGACTTCACTCCCTTTCCGAGATGTCACATCCTCTGGAAAATAGTCATTTTGCCCATTACAGTACTGTATGTGTTGGGGTTGGGAGGGTTGTATTTATTTAAATGTATTGCACTGTAATGTTATTTTTGAATGGGGAAAAGCGCTACTAGCCATCTTTGGTTAATAGCACTTTTACCCATTCCGGTTGCTGGTACAGGGGGTGGGTGAAGATTGTAGTTACCCCAGGGTGGTGTTCAGGCCTTGCGGGAGGGTAGCGCGAGGTTGTAACCGCTAAGGTAATGAAGGGCTTAACTTCTACTGCCACCCTCCCGCAAGGCCAAAACACCCACCCTGGGGCAACTACAAGCTTCACCCTCCCCCTGAACCAACAACAAAGCAGTGCTATTTAACCCTTTCATTACCTTAGCACTTAGCCGCTATGGTAATGAAACTGACTGCAATTGTATGCTTATTGCATAGGATTGATACCAGAGACCTGCGGAGATCCGCCAGACCCACGGGGAGCCCTGGATTTCCGGGGCTCCCCGCAGGTCTCCGGAAGTGGGGGGACGTCAAAACTCGTGGCGTCAGAGCTGCGTGACAAGCAGAGTGTCACTCCAGGTGGCCGCTTTTTGGAAGGACACAAGGCGAATCTACCCAGCAAAGACGCGCACCAGGATCCAGTGTCGGAGGACGGTGTATCAAAGATACCACTATGTGCCTATAAGGCACAAACAAATGTGAGTGCCGTCCAAAGGGATTATTACTGCGTATATTGTGCATTAAAACGTTACCAGCGTATTTAATCCTTTATGTCCTCCTCATTTTCGAAGACTCTACTTTACCTCCCAGCACTTATAATATAATATTTTATTCACCACAGTGATTCATCAGTTGTTACTGTGTTTACCTTCAGGGGCTTACTGCAAATGATCAACTCCCTTACCGTCTCTGTTTTTCCTTTGATGTGAGAGCCCCTACTGAAATAATGCGTCTCTAAGGATACATTGCTTTGGTTTCCTTATGAGAAATTGAAGCCGGTGAGAAAATATAAAGGGGAAATGTGAATTCTGCAATAAACAGAACCTTTCTGGTCCGTACGTACAGTCAGCTCAAGACACACATCATTTCTATGGTCCAGAAGTTTGCTTTCAGAACTACACATTGCCGTGCATTAATTGGATAATACTTGGCAGTTGTAATTTTTTTAGGTGAGGGGAGAGGGGGAACATGTACAGTATCTCTAATTTATTATATTGCTGATGGCCCAATAAACAGATTTTTATTGCGATCCGGCTCCCATCACGATTTTTTTCACAGGCAGTGCACCCCTCTATTTCGCCCCCATGGGAGAATTTCCGGTGGTCCCACACAGTACACCTTTCAGGTTAACCTCTCTACGGCTGGAGGCCCGGAGGCGTCGGCTCTCAGTGGAAGGCAGATGTGAGAGGCCCCCGAGAGGTGATAATTATGCACCACCCACAATCACCACCTCGCTCCCCTCACCTGTGGGTCCTGGAGCCGGGTAACATCTGGCTTCAGGTAGAATATGATCCCCTCGTAGGCCCCGGGGAGGGTGACCCCACGAACCAGCAGGATTATCAGCATCAAGTAGGGGAAGGTAGCTGTGAAATATACAACCTGGTACAGAGAAGGGGAGAGGGAGTGAGTGAGGGAGAGAAGTGGGAGTAATGAAGATAAGGAGGGAGAGACGAGAGAGAAGAAGGAGAGAGAGACAAGGGAGAAAGGAGAGAGGAGAGGAGACTAAAATTGGTAACAAATCAAAGAGAAGTGGGAGAGGACAGGAGTATAGTCTCTGCAGAGTGGGGGTTGCGGGTCGCTGTTCCCTGCTCCAGCACTCAGCTCCCTTGTGTGCCCTGCAGAGCATTGCTCCATAACACCTACAGACCAGGTAGATCTCTAATGTTTAACTCCTCCCTCTACTCTGGTGCCTTTCCCTCCTCCAAACATGCAACAGTTATAACATTACTCAACAACAGGAAGCTTGACCCTAACTGTCTTTCTAACTATCGACCTGTCTCCCTCCTGCCTTTTGCCTCTAAACTCCTTGAACGCCTTGTATTCTCTTGCTTGCTCCATTTTCTCAACATCTATTCTCTCCTAGACCCTCTACAATCTGGCTTCCGCACTGCTCACTCCACTGAAACAGCCCCCACTAAAATAACTGACGACCTCCATGCTGCCAAAGACAGAGGTCATTACGCTCTGCTCATATTACTTGACCTGTCTGCAGCATTTGATACTGTGGACCACCCTCTTCTCCTTCATATTCTTCATACTCTTGGAATTCGTAACAAAGCTCTATCCTGGATCTTCTCTTACCTCTCCCATCGTACTTTCAGTGTCTCTTCTGCTAACACCTCCTCCTCTATCGATCTCTCTGTGGGGGTACCCCAGGGCTCTTTCCTGAGACCTCTTCTCTTTTCTCTGTACGCACTCTCTCTAGGTGACCTAATCATGTCTCTTGGGTTTAAATATCAACTCAATGCTGACGACACACAAATTTACTTTTCAACCCCTGACCTTACACCTGCTGTACAGACCAAAGTTTCTGAATGTCTCTCTGCGATATCATCCTGGATGGCCCTCCGCCGCCTTAAACTTAACATGGCAAAAACAGAGCACCTCATACTTCCTCCCAAACCTGGCCCTACTACCTCCTTCCACATTACTGTTGGAACTACAATCATTCACCCAGTAGCCCAAGCACGCTGCCTAGGGGTCACACTCGACTCCTCTCTCACATTCGCCCCTCACATTCAAAACATTTCTAAAACCTGTCGCTTTTCGCTCCGCAATATTACAAAGATACGCCCTTTCCTCTGTTGATGCCCTCATTCTCTCCCATCTCGATTACTGTAACCTCCTGCCTCTCACCTGTCTCCTCTACAATCTATCCTAAACGCTGCTGCCAGAATCACTCTACTCTTTCCTAAATCTGTCTCAGCGTCTCCCCTGCTGAAATCACTCTCCTGGCTTCCGATCAAATCCCGCATCTCGCACTCAATTCTCCTCCTCACTTTTAAAGCTTAAGGCTGAGTCCATAGTGACTGCAGCCGTGCGGAGGCGCGCTGAGGCTGAGGGAAAGCGGGTGCTTTCCCTGACCTTAGTTCGCGCGCCGTCCAGGAGCGGGCCAGTGACGTCACGGAGCTGGTTCGCCCTCATTGGGCGAACCGCTCACATGATCGGCCCCTGGCTCTCGTGAGCGCCAAAACTAAAATTGAATTGTCGGCTACGCTTCCGCACGCCTGCGGAAGCGTGCGCGAGCCCCTGCAAAAGCTGCTCTCATTGCGGCTGCAGGGGCTCACTGCCGAGCGTAAGTGCGCCTCAGCACGGGTCAGCGCCTAAGCGCTGACCATGTCCGAGGCCTTACACTCTTCTGCCTCTCCTTACATCTCAGCCCTAATTTCTCACTATGCACCATCCCGACTCTTGCGTTCTGCTCAAGGATGTCTTCTCTCTACCCCCTTTGTATCTAAAGTCCTCTCCTGCCTTAAACCTTTCTCACTGACTGCCCCACACCTCTGGAATGCCCTTCCCCTCAATACCTGACTAGCACCCTCTCTATCCACCTTTAAGACCCACCTTAAGACACACTTGCTTAAAGAAGCATATGAATAGCACCGTGGATAATACTAGATACATGATATATAAAGCTTGCCCCCCTGCAGACGCACTTACCAGAATGCCCTCCTACTGTCTCTGTACATTCTTCCTACCAATTAGATTGTAAGCTCTTCGGAGCTGGGACTTCTCTTCCTAAATGTTACTTTTATGTCTGAAGCACTTATTCTCTTGATCTGTTATTTGTATTATTTGTTATTTATATGACTGTCACGTTTATTACTACTGTGAAGCGCTATGTACATTAATGGTGCTATATAAATAAAGACATACATACATACATACATACATACATACAAGTTAGGCTCTGTAGGGCCAGGATCTGTAGAGTCAGGCCCTTTAAAGTCAGGCTCTGTTGCTGGCTCTGGTCCTGCACTCACCTTCCCTGTGGATTTGACCCCCTTCCAGATACAGAAGTAACATATAATCCAGGCCAGCAGCAAACACAGAGCCAGCTCCCAGCGCACAGAGCCCAGGTGGTGAATCCCGTCCGACAGGCCCAGGGTGCGTCTCCTAACATGGGGCACAAGGGGGAGGGGGGTTACTTTGTGTGTCAGTGTATCAATACTGATTGGGGGATATTTTATTTGGGTCTATGTTGCAGTGTATTTTACATCAGACATACATGAATACGGTTCTTCCATCAGAGCCCACTCAACACTCAAATGGAGGTATATATCTTCACTGTGCTAAGATCCGGGCCACCCTCCTCATTGTTTTGGGATCTCTCCTCATTATTTTGGTAATATTAGCCCCATTAGGATTATAGCAGGTCTTGTATACGTAACCCAATACCTTGGCCTTTATGGTAACTGCCACTTCCACTTCAGCCTGTGAAGAATGTCAACCCAGATCCGCGGTTAGAGCTGATACGCTGGCATCCGGGGATCCTCGTTACTGAGGCCCTGTTTCGCATGCCGTTTCACAAAGCAACTAGACTGGACTCCCTTAGTCTTCTCTAGGGATCCTAACTAACAAGGTTACTATCCCTGTCTGTAACAGAATAAAGTAGGAGGGCCTGGTCAAAACTATTAACCAAAAGAGCATGGGTGTCTACTCTCCCCGAGGCTCCTCTCCTCTTTTCCTCCAGGAACCTAAACTTCTAGACCAGTCCCTCATCCTTAAAAACCCCAGCGTGACATCCGGATCCCCATAGCAACCCAGAGTGGAGCGAGTAACCCTTTAGGAGGTGGGTTACACATGACATGGAATATATATGTAATATGACATGCACACGGCTCACGCACTCCCAGAATTCCACCACAGGGGACGTAGCATTTTCCGGGAACGTCCAATTCTCCGTCTTTCCACTGACATCAATGCAATTCTCTGTGAGAGAAATAATGCGGGGTGTTAACTGTGAGGGTAACCCCCAGAGACCCGCGGGGATGGACCCCCAGCAAACGTCATAAAGCTTCACAGACAGTTACTGATCCCGCTACTCTCAGTCTGCATATAGCACAGAGAGATATATATCAAGTACTTTTCTACTTACACACATCAGTACAACTACTTTTTATTTATCAACCCCAAGTTCAATTTTACAAGACAAGGGATTTATTCTTTAAGGGCTTTTCACAGTTACATTTGTAGAGCATAAATATTTCTAACGTGAGCTCCAATTTCCCCTTCTGAAAAGTACTAATGCAAAACAAAGTCACAAATGTGCCCGAAATCAATATATCCCGTGAGTTCTGAGCTCCAGTGTCCATGAAGTTGCAAGGTCCCTTATTCTAGACCCAGCTTAACCTCTCCCATCCCCCCTCTAACACACTCTCTCCGTCCGCCCTCTATCACCCCCTGTCCCATACCGCCTCTATCACCTCCTCACCCATCCCCATCTATCACCCCTCTCCCAGCCCCCTCTCTCTCCCTATCCCCCCCTCTATCACTTCCTCTCCCATCCCCCTCTATCGCCCCCCTCTATCACTCCCTCAGCCATTCCCCCTCTATCACCCCTCTCCCTCTTTCTCCCATCCCCTCTACCATCCCCCTCTATCACCCTCTCCCACCCCCCTCTATCACCCCCCCCTCTATCACCCCTCTCCCATCCCCCTATCACCCCCTCTCCCATCCCCCTATCACCCCCTCTCCCACCCCCTCTATCACCCCCTCTCCCACCCCCCCTCTATCACCCCCTCTCCCACCCCCCCTCTATCACCCCATCTCCCATCCCGTGAATACCTGTGTTCCAGGTGTGGTTGCAGCTGGCCCAGGGAAGCTCGGCTGTGAAGGAACTGAAGAGGTAAAATAACGCCCAGGCCAGGATAACAACGTAATAAATATTTAGGTAACACTCTATCACCTGCGAGGCGTATCCAATACCTGCCAGAGAACACGGGATATACACGTCATATACACGTCATGCACAGGCAGAGAGGAGGCGATAACACGACAGATGTGTCAGTGGGGAATGTGACAACTCTCTCAGCAAAATGTGTTTTGTTTTTTTATCACACCAAGTTTATAGCAGAGATACCTTAATAAATTATATATCAAATAATACTGCAAGGCAAAGTCACGTCTGGGCCGGTAACAGCTGATACAATAATGCCAGAGGTCGTCTGTATGAGCACTAACAGAAATCATCATGCAGGCTGCATGGCTAGCTCTGTCCACAAGGTGGCACTGTCTGATCCCACACATCAGGGCCGATTTATTTAAGATTCCAGGAGGCAAAAGCTGGAGAAAAAGCAGAGCAAAAACAGCAGCAACAACAAAAGATTTCTATTGAAAGCACTGGTGTTTTTTTCCTTTGAGAAATCCGGTGCTGTTTTTTTTGCTCTGGTTTTGCAGCTCTGAGACTTTAGTAAGTAAATAACATCCATCGGGTCATGTGCTGTTGGATATTTCAGTTGAGTGCAGGAGAGTGGGCGAGTAAGTGGCTGCTCCCCCTGTGATCAAACCAACCTTCAAAGAGGGGGCAGATTTTCCTCCAGGCTGTGACTCCCCCCTGGCTGGTGTACTGTCCCAGCGCCGTCTCCAGGAAGAAGACGGGGATCCCGCAGGTGAAGAGGAAGATGAGGTACGGGATGAAGAAGGCACCTGAGGGGCGACAGCGAGAGATAGAGAGACAGACGGGACAGTGACAGAACGAGGAGACAGACGGGACAGTGACAGAACGAGGAGACAGACGGGACAGTGACAGAACGAGGAGACAGACGGGACAGTGACAGAGCCGGGGGACAGACGGAACAGTGACAGAGCGGGGGGACAGTGACAGAGCGGGGGGACAGTGACGGACAGGGCCACCAACAGGGTCGCCGGTGTTGGCGTCCCGGGCCCCGTGATTCAGGGCTGTGCCCGTTTTATAAAAAAAAAAAAATGCCGGCGATTCTGTGCGCATGCGCAGAGCCAAGGTCTCAGCGCACATGCGCATGGAAGCAGGGTGTCAGGCCTGCTGCCTGTGGGCCTGCTGCCTTTGGGCCCGCACCACCCTTGCTCCCCCCCCCCCCGCTCCCAAAGTGGAACGGAGGGGAAGCGCTGTTGCGAGCCCGCGCGTGCCAATTCAGCGTAACCTGCGCGCGCCAACCCAGTCACCCTCCCAGTCACTCAGTGAGCAACCCAGGCAGTCAGTCACCCACTCACCCAGGCAGTCACCCACCCAGGCAGTCAGTCACCCGCACACCCAGGCAGTCAGTCACCCAAGGCAGTCAGTCGCCCACCCGCCCACCCAGGCAGTCAGTCGAAGGCAGTCAGTCGCCCACCCGCCCACCCAGGCAGTCAGTCAGTCGCCCACCCGCCCACCCAGGCAGTCAGTCGCCCACCCAGGCAGTCAGTCGCCCATCCACCCACCCAGGCAGTCAGTCAAGGCAGTCAGTCGCCCACCCGCCCACCCAGGCAGTCAGTCGCCCATCCACCCACCCAGGCAGTCAGTCAAGGCAGTCAGTCGCCCACTCGCCCACCCAGGCAGTCACCAAGTCACCAACCAACACAGTCAGTCACCTCTCTTTTGTTTAAAATATAAAAATAAACAGATTGCATTGTAATGTTTTTTTCCGTATTGCAATAAGAAGAAAACAGTTAAGTAAAAGTTGAGCGCTAAAAACTATTTTTCGTGGTAGGTGCGCTATGGGTTTGGGGGACTGGGGGTTTTGCCCTGCTCCTTTCATTTGTCCTGGGCCCCATGATTTCTGTTGGCGGCCCTGGTGACAGAGTGGGGGGACAGATGGGGACAGTGACAGAGCGGGGGGGACAGACAGGACAGTGACAGAGCGAGGAGACTGACAGGACAGCCAGAGCGGGAGGTCAGTGACAGAGCGGGGGGACAGTGACAGAGCGGGGGGACAGAAGGAACAGTGACAGGGGAGGGGGACAGTGACAGAGCGGGGGGGACAGACAGGACAGTGACAGAGCGAGGAGACTGACAGGACAGTCAGAGCGGGAGGTCAGTGACAGAGGAGGGGGACAGTGACAGAGCGGGGGGACAAACGGGACAGTGACAGAGCAAGGAAACAGACAGGACAGTGACACACCTCCCCCAGTCCCTCTCACACCTCCCCCAGTCCCTCTCACATCTCCCTCAGTCCCTCTCACACCTCCCCCAGTCCCTCTCACACCTCCCCCAGTCCCTCTCACACCTCCCCCAGCCCCTCTCACACCTCCCCCAGTCCCTCTCACACCTCCCCCAGTCCCTCTCACACCTCCCCCAGCCACTCTCACATCTCCCTCAGTCCCTCTCACATCTCCCCCAGTCCCTCTCACATCTCCCTCAGCCCCTCACACCTCCCCCAGCCCCTCTCACACCTCCCCCAGTCCCTCTCACACCTCCCTCAGTCCCTCTCACATCTCCCTCAGTCCCTCTCACATCTCCCTCAGTCCCTCTCACATCTCCCTCAGTCCCTCTCACACCTCCCCCAGTCCCTCTCACATCTCCCTCAGCCCCTCTCACATCTCCCCCAGTCCCTCTCACATCTCCCTCAGTCCCTCTCACATCTCCCCCAGCCACTCTCACACCTCCCCCAGTCCTTCTCACATCTCCCTCAGTCCCTCTCACATCTCCCCCAGTCCCTCTCACATCTCCCCCAGCCCCTCTCACACCTCCCCCAGTCCCTCTCACATCTCCCCCAGCCACTCTCACACCTCCCCCAGTCCCTCTCACACCTCCCCCAGTCCCTCTCACATCTCCCCCAGTCCCTCTCACATCTCCCTCAGTCCCTCTCACATCTCCCCCAGCCACTCTCACACCTCCCCCAGCCCCTCTCACACCTCCCCCAGTCCCTCTCACATCTCCCCCAGCCACTCTCAAACCTCCCTCATATCTCTCCCTCCCCTCGCACACAGGCGGGGGGGGGGGGGAGGGAGATGGTATGCAGCGGCAGAGCAATCACTTCAGTCAGAGCAGGATGTGAGGAGCTCTAACTGCAGGCACCGGAAGTTCCGGGTCAGACAGCTAGATGGCGCACCTCCCCTGCAGTCCTGCTCTGAAACATGTGATTCTACTGCCGGTTAATGCACCGGTTCTGCGAACTTGAAAAATTCCAGTAACCGGTTCGCGCCATACATGGCGAGCTATACTGATCTTAATGCTCCTCTCTCTCTACTTCCAAGATTGTTACAACCCCCCCCTCATCATCTCACCCTCCCCCCATCCTCCTCTCACACCACCACCTCCTCCTCCTTCCACACCTTCACCCCCCTCCTCCTCCCTCCACACCTTCACCCCCCTCCTCCTCCCTCACCTTCACCCTCCCATCTCCTTCGTCACCTTCACCCTCCCCCTCATCCTCCTCTTTCCTCACCACCACCCCCTCCTTCCTCAGCACCACCCCCCTCCTTCCTCACCACCTCCTCATCCTCCTACCTCTTCATCCTCCTACCTCTTCATCCTCCTTCCTCACCCTCTCCCCCTGCCTGTGGAGGTCCTCCTGGCAGACAGGGACTCAGTGGAGCTCTCCTCTCCCATGTGCAAAGCTGGAAGGAAGCTACATTTCCCAGCATGCAAATGGGGGAGCTGTGCATGAGCCTTAATGACGTTGAGCCCTCCCATTGGCTAGTCTTCTCCTTGGCTGGGAGGTGGGTGATGACGCTGCAGCCTGTTTCTGAATCGGAGGTAAGAGCGGGGGCCCTGCAGCCGGCCACCCTTCACTCTCGCGCTACCCGCACGTCCAGAGAGGGAAAATACCCGACACATACATGTCCAGGATTACCTCTAATTTTTTACCAGACAGATCGGCAAAATACCTGGTCTGTCCGGTTCAAAACTGGACACCTGGCAACCCTACGACTCAGTATTGTCTGCATCTCCCTGGGTTGCTCCCTCAGTGGAGGCCTGGGAACATCTCAATACACATTCTTCTGAGGAATAAGGGGCCCCTTCATTTTCCGTGATACCCACTGATCGTTTATAGGACCACAGTCATCATGTTGTGGTGCTGTCTGACCCATTTACTAGACATGGCCCACCTTGATTGTTAAGCTTTAGTTTTAGAAGCTCCTGAACAATGTACTCATCAGACACTGGGCTGAAATTGAAATCCACGAGTACAGTGATACAGGAGTTCGCACAGTCTGGGCTTCCAGATTAAGGTCATGTTTGCCTCTTGATAATAAGGAAGGAGCACACGCCACAAAGTATTCATTGAATGTGTTGACAATGGATGAATGATCAGACAAAATTACATCATCCTGTTTGATAATGGAAGCTTCTTGATAGCTGCAGGGCTCAAATAATATTATTGATGACCTCCCAGATTTCTGCAGGATTTCACAGGGCTATAATTTGCTCAGCAATTTGTATCTATTCTAGCAAATAAAAATATCACTTGTGAGCACATTCACATGTCTCGGTCCGGTCTGCAATGCTGCTTTTGTAAGGCATCGGGGATAACGTCCTTTGCGACGTCTTCCCTCCTAACCTGTCATCCCGTAGACCTCCACTCTTCTAGAGTGCCACGGAGCTAAGCTCCGCCCCCTCGGACCCGCCACGCTTCTCTCGCGCGTGGCGCGCACACGTGACGTTGTGCACCGCTCCCCAGCTGCGTGGCAAGTACTTCCAGCCCCACTTGTCTCCTGCAGCCAATCCTTGCCTCCGCGGAGGCCGCGCCTCCGCTCCGCCTCCCTTGTTACCGGTTCCTTTCCTGCTTTGCTGAGCATAACTAGTTGCATCCTTGTGCTCCTGCGGTTGTTGTGCCTTGCTCTGTCTTGTCTCTTTCACAATTTGGATTACTCGTGTACCGACCCGGCTTTACTTTGGAAACCCCTCTGGATTTTGACCCCGGCTTACCCTCGACGCTGCTGACCTCTCCAACCCCAGACCACGGCTATACGGACTTCTACGATTCTGACCTTTCCAACCCAGGACCTTGGCAAGTATCAGGACTAACCCGCTCTCTCCAACCCAGACCCGGCTACGTTGACAGTCCGCCTGCCAGGCACGCCTCCGCTGCTGGGGTGCGAGGTTCTATACTTCCCCACCTCAGTACTGGGGTCCTGTGTTGCTCGTGGGCAGCGCAAGCGTTACAGCTTTTCACCATTATAACTTAGGGCAGGTCCCCGCTGGCTACTGCAGCGCACGCTGTGGCGGATGCTGAAGGGACAAGAGCCGCCCCACAATTGGGTCGGGCCCGCTGCGAGGGGGGGTCACCGTGCTGCGCGCGACAGAAACTCCTGCTCTCAAGAAAATTGAGAGCAGGACTCGCGACGGAGCACTAGGCCACGCCCCTCCGGCGGTTCAGCCAATAAGGGCGAACCTGCCGGGTGATGTCACGGCCGCGCCCCCGTCACGCCCCCCCCCATCCCCGTCTTTCCTCCTGCAGCAAACTGCAGACCGTGGGACTTGGCTGCAAGCGCTGCCTGCCTCATAGACGTGCGTGCAGCACAGGCACTGGGGCTGTAGCCATAGCATAACGTACTTCCACTGCAGCCAGGGATTCTGGGTAATGACATGCAAATGAGCACACAGTGTCAACTTTTGCTTCTTATCCATTTTAACATGGACCCCTATATGCTTCTGCCTGTCGTATTACATAGCTTTCCAGCACGGCCTGTGTTACATAAGTGCAGAGCCAGTAACCCTTCATACAGACAGTTACCTGTATAATAACCTTTTGTGTCTCCGGTGTGAGGCTGGTTATGCTGGCTCTGCAATGTGTAACCTATTCCAACTTCATATTGCAGAGCCAGCATAACCAGCCTCACACTGAAAAGACACAAAAGGATGAAACAGCTGTCTATGAGTAGGGTTACTGGCTCTGCACTTCTTTAACCCAGGCTGTGCTGGAAAGCTGTGTAATACGGCAGGCATAAGCTTATAGGGGTCCATGTGAAAATGAATAAGAAGCAAAAGGTGACACTGTGTGCACTAATTTGCCTGTCATTTCCCAGAATCCCTGGCGGCAGCGGAAGCATTGTATGCTATGACATAGTAGGGAAAAGCAGGATGGCAGACCTGTTTGAGACATGTTTATAGGGTTGCCAGGTGTCCGGTATTGAACCGGACAGCCCGGTATTTGGTTACTCTCAGAGATAATACCCTGGGTAGGAAGAGAGCAGGGCTTCTGCTGCTAGGGGGCTGGGCAGCTTCCTCCAACCTGACTGGCTGCCGCTGCATAATGCAGCCAATCAGGAGGTGGTGGCTGGAGCCTGGGGGGGTGGGGCCAAAGTGTGGAGGAAAAGCATGGAGCAGAGAGAGGTAAGACTGTGTTTTGTGTGTATTTGTTCTGTTGTGTGTGTGTGTGTGTGTGTGTCAGGGAGGGGGGGTGAGAGGATGAAGGGAGGGGTGGGGGGTGAGAGAGGATGAAGGGGGGGAAGGTGAGAGAGGATAAAGGGAGGGGGTGAGAGGATGAATTGAGGAGGGGATGAGAGAGGATGAAGGGAGGGGGGATGAGAGGATAAAGGGAGGGGGGATGAGACAGGATGAAGGGGGGTGAGAGGACGAGAGGATAAGGGGAGAGAGGATGAAGAGGGGTGCAACAATCTTGGAATATGTGGGAGGAGCAGTAAGATCAGTATTGCTCGCCATGTACAGTATGACTGCAGGTAAGTTATTTATAAATGATCTGACCATTACGTCATTTGTTCTAAATTTCACTCCAAGCATGCAACAATTTGCACTATTTCGTATTCTATTTCCTAAAGAAATCCTCGGAAGGGCGCTCCCTCCCAGGACCCCTCCCCAAATGTTTTACGAAACAGAATATAAATTGATGCAAATTGGTGAATACGTGGAGTGAAATTTAGAAACAATGACATAACAGTCAGGTCATTTATAAATAACATTCTTCCACACCAACGATTCTCGCGCGTCGCACCTTTCACCATTGTGTCCAGTATTTTTGGACATGCCACCTGGCAACCCTACATGTGAATGTGCTCACAAGTGACATTGGACTCGAGTACAAAATCAGAGTCTGATATAGAATTGATTCGGAGCCAAGGTCACTTGCTGAGGTCAACAAGAAAAAGTTGGAGGTTAACACTTCTAAATGTGCGAGTGAACAGAACTTTGGGGCTAGATCCGAATCGTTTGATTTTACGTACATCATGCAATAGTGTATTATCACTGAAAGTGTCAGGCAATATACCAGAGGTTTGGATTCTGTTAGGACAAGACAATAAGATGCAATCCTGCTGCCTCCTCACTGCCCTGTTATACCCCTCCCTATACACCCCAACACCCTGTAATCCTCACTGCCCTGTTATACCCCTCCCTATACACCCCAACACCCTGTAATCCTCACTGCCCTGTTATACCCCTCCCTATACACCCCAACACCCTGTAATCCTCACTGCCCTGTTATACCCCTCCCTATACACCCCAACACCCTGTAATCCTCACTGCCCTGTTATACCCCTCCCTATACACCCCAACACCCTGTAATCCTCACTGCCCTGTTATACCCCTCCCTATACACCCCAACACCCTGTAATCCTCACTGCCCTGTTATACCCCTCCCTATACACCCCAACACCCTGTAATCCTCACTGCCCTGTTATACCCCTCCCTATACACCCCAACACCCTGTAATCCTCACTGCATTGTTATACCCCTTCCTATACACCCCAACACCATGCAGCCCTCCTCCATGTTATACCCCTCCTTATACTCCCCAACACCCTGCTGCCTCCTCACTGCCCTGTTATACCCCTCCGTATACACCCCAAAATGCTGTGGCCCTCCTCACTGCCCTGTTATACCCCTCCGTATACACCCCAAAATGCTGTGGCCCTCCTCACTGCCCTGTTATACCCCTCCCTATACACCCCAACACCCTGTAATCCTCCTCACTGCCCTGTTATACCCCTATGTATACACCCCAAAATCCTGCGGCCCTCCTCACTGCCTTCTTATACCCCTCCGTATACACCCCATCTCACTGCCCTGTCATAAACCTTCATATACCCCCCAACCATCCTGATGCCCTCCTCCCTGCCTTGTTATACCCCCTTCCTACACACCCCAAACTCCTGCTGCCCTCCTTACTGCTCTGTTATACCCCTCCCTATATACCCCAACACCCTGCTGCCCTCCTCACTGCCCTGTTATACCCAGCCATACACACCCCAACATCCTGCTGCCCCTCCTTACTGCCCTGTTATACCCCTCCCTATATACCCCAACACCCTGCTGCCCTCCTCACTGCCCTGTTATACCCAGCCATCCACACCCCAACATCCTGCTGCCCTCCTCTCTGCTTTTTAGCTCCCCCTTTATACTCTATTGTATTTCAGTGCTTCTGTCCCATGTGAATGTGTATTTCTAATCAATAGAATTACCCCCTCTCCCCTGGAGTGTTAGCTCTGTTGTGGTCTCTGTGACATGTTTATAAAATCTTGGCCCTCTTGTAATCTGTCTGATAGAGATGTTGAAGGGGCGCAGAATGCTCTCTTTGTTTTCCCGTTGTGGGCTCAGTGTTACTACACAAAGCTTGTTATTGCTCTGTAACAAATACCAATGAGACACACACAGCTACGCGCCACTTCAGTGCCAGAGGAGCCTGTAACACAATGCGGCCCGGTGACACACAGAGCAACGCACAGCTGGCTACTCTGGCAGGGAAAAGGTTAGCAGGGCCCCCTCTCTTTGCCCCCAAAGAACAATCCTGAATACAGCGGAAACAACTGACAAAACAGCTTTAAAAGTGAGCCGGAGCTTCATTCTTCTGCTTAACTAGTGTGAAGGGGACGCCCCCCCCCCCCCGTCCCCCCCACACACACACGGCCAGAGAGAGGGGGTTACCACAGGCACAGAACAGAGGCACAGAGCCCCTCATATACACCCCCCCTCCTAGGGCCTCTTCTCAGTCTCTCCTACTGACATCTCTATCATTTCCAAAACACTACTAACCACAACTGGTTACACACGGGTCCGACCAAAAGTGGTCCAATCAGAACCTGATATGCAACATCAACAAACAGTACCGTGGGAAACCCTTCTGAAGAAATGATGCACACAACAGCCAAAAATATATATATACATATATACATATATACATATATATATACAGCTAGATAATGGAACTCATTGGTGTGAGCCATATCTAAAAATAATTAATGGGAATAGCAGCATGTATGGAAAAAATATCCTAATAAAATACATTATAATACATAAGTGAACCATAAAGAAGTAAATTATGATATATCAGTTGAGCCGTCAGCACTAGTAATCATATACGTGAAGAGATGCACATGAACAGAAAGTACTTAAGTACAAATATAGGATAAAGTATCTGTCGTCTAAATGTAGCATTGGTTGAACTTGATGGACGTACGTCTTTTTTCAACCTCATCTACTATGTAATTGTTTTCATACAATTCAGTAGCCTGCAACTGGCCTGTAGATCATTGACCAGAGTGACCCAGACTCTCTTAGTCACAGCCAGATAGTGAGAAAAACATGGGTGAGTGATTCCGGAGAAGAAAACAGTCATATAGATTGAGTCCTCACATTCTCTGTTTCAATGAGGGTTCAGAGAGGCACGTCTCGAAGCAAAGGCCCACAAGAGTGTGAAGAAAGGGCAAACTAATAGTAGTGAAAGACGCGTGCCAGTCTCTTTATGTTTTTCCAAAATGGCGGAGCAAGCTTCTGACGGAGAAAATCTCCTTTGCTGCCCGGAAGTAAGTGCAGTCTCTGCATCATGCGGACAAGTCCATATCGGGCCGCGGCTCACTGCGGGAGGGAAGGTACCTCCTACTCTATGTCGGACAAACAGGGTCTACGCTACCACATTCTCCCAAGGTCACACCTGTAAACACACCCCGACGCGCGTTTCACCACAGCTTCATCAGGGGTCATCTCTATGAAGGCTTATGCCTCTCCCTTTTATAATGATCATGTATGACATCCCCACTTATCTAATTTAAAGATACTATTAGAAAGAGAAACCACGTTAAAACAGCTCCAAATCAATCATATGTACATAGAAAAGTTGAGTTCTTCATTTAAACCATTTGGTTGAACACTATCAAAAATAAAAATCCAAGAATTTCCTCTCTTAAGCAATGTCTTCTCATAATTACAACCCGTCCCCCGGATTTCCAAGCTGACATTGTCAACACTAAAGCAGTGATGCTTAATGAACGAGAAATACGCGTTTTTTCTTAAAGTAGTGCATTGATAATTCTGTTGATGTGTTCCAATAATCTTGGGGGGGAGTGGGGGGTGACCCAGTAGAAACTTTATCCTGGGCCCTGGGAAAGCTGTCTACGGACACACACACCTTAAGTGGGGGGGGCCTCCGGTGCCGCAACGATCAGTTGGCCTGGGTTCTGGTGCGGAGGTGGAGCCTACATGGGAGGCTGGGCCGCAGCAGGGGGAAGAAACCTGCTTCAAGAGGGGGGGGGGGGAGGGCGAGATGGGTCCCGGTAGCCGGATGTGGATGTTGCTGGCTGATAGTCAACCAAGCTGTGTGCCTGGTGAGTACAGAAATACGGGATAAACAGAGCGTCCCATGGGAGGACGAGTCAGCTCCTCCCTAGGCTGTGATAATACAAGGAGTGCTCAACTCAAGTCCTCAAGCCCCCCAACAGGCCAGGTTTTAAGGATAAAACCTTCGACTGAGCCACCTGTGCTGAAGCTGGGATATCCTGGGAAAACCTGACGTGGGGGGGGGGGGGAGGCTTGAGGAACCCTGTGCTAATGTATAGATAAGACAACGTTTCCTTGCAGTGTGTGCAGGAGGGGTACAGGGGGGTTGTAGGAGTGGATGTTGGAGTAGGCATAGGAGTGGGTGTTGGAGTAGTGTACAAGTGAGTGCAGCAGGGTTGGAGGAGTGTGTAGGAGTGGGTGAAGGAGGGGATGTACACTACCCCCACCACACACACACAAACCCACCCACCACACACGCAATACACACACACACACACACACTATACACTTAGGAGGAGACAGTCAGACCCGGCAGAGAGATACCCGACGCAGCTGTGGTCCGGCAGCCAGACACAGAAATTGGGCCCGACCTCTGTCTTAACTTCCAGTTCCATCCAGGTGGGCCCCTGGCAGCTGCCTGGCCCGGAACAGTTGTCCCGGTTCTCCCCCCCTGTTGGCGACCCTGGTTACAGGGCGCCAGAGTCCAAACAGAAAGGTATTTTGTCAGGCAAAGATCGGGTGATCACAGCCAGCTTAATTAGTCGCAGTGCGTTAGTAATATTAACATCTACATCCCTCACATAAACTTATGCGGGCTATATTGATCTGAGTTCCCCTACAGTACACTAAACGAAGGCTTTTTTTTTACTTGGACATAACAATCTGAGCAATTAACTCGGTTACTGTGTAAGCTCATTAAGAGTTATACATTGAGTGTTTCAGAATGCAGTATTCTTCATAACCTTGTGTGTGCTACTGTATTTTCATCTGAGTGCACTAACACTAACAAGGTTTCTGAACATAACAATCTGAGCAATTCAGTTACTTTGTAAAGCTTGCTACCACCCCAATCAAGCCCTAAAGTTCTCCTCACTAGAACATTTAGAAACATTAACCCACAACAGTTTCTGGCTGACCTTACCAACTTCCATTGGTACAGAATCGACTTAATTCCCGACCCTGATTCTGCGCTCGACTATTTCCAATCCGAGTTCTTAAAACTCTGTGATACCCATGCTCCACTACGCAGAATAAGAGTACGGGGGGCCCACCTTCCTTGGGTTACAGCTGACCTTATAGCACTTTACCATTTCAGGGATGCCTTGTGGAAACGCTACAAAGTAACTGGCACTACCAAGGATATTAATAACTACAGATGCCTGCGGAACATGTGCACAAGGCAAACAAGGCACGCAAAAGCACAATATTACTGTGACAGGGTAAATAAAAGCCACCAGCTATAGCCTGGCAGACCTATGTCTAGTCTGCAGTGCAGCAGTGACTAGGTTAACTTCAGCTGGGAACCTCAGGACAATTAGTTGGATCCCAGCTGCCTAATCAAGGTGTGTTAAAACCCCAGGCTGTAGACACATGGGGCTGGCTGTTCAGGAGAGAGGAGATTACTGATAGAAGGTCTGTCTGTTGTATGCTATCTGAAACAGGAAAATCCCCTGAAACTCTGGAGAGAGAACAGC
The DNA here is from genome assembly GCF_040206685.1 of Ascaphus truei. NCBI lineage: Eukaryota > Metazoa > Chordata > Amphibia > Anura > Ascaphidae > Ascaphus > Ascaphus truei. Next base: position 282,806,622 of record NC_134487.1, read on the forward strand.
TTGATACAAGGTCTGTTAGCAAAGTACATGGTTCATCAACTATCTGTCTCCTGCATAGAAAAGAGTAGTTGCCTTATTTTTACTCTGTCTGATAAAGAGAAACTGTTTTGTCTGCTGAAGAAAAATAAAATTTTCTTTTGTTTGCTGATGAAAAGCTATTTTTGTTTTGTGTGCTGTATAAATTAAGGCTAAATAAATAAGCCTTATCCAAAGAACCTGCGTGTGTAGTTGCATTTACCCTGCAACAATTACTCTGACAATCTCCTCCAGAATACATCAAACCCAGCCTGACCTGTTGTGGAGATGGGGGGAGGCTTGAGGAACCCTGTGCTATTGTATAGATAAGACAATATTTCCTTGCAGTGTGTGCAGAAGGGGTACAGGGGGGTTGTAGGAGTGGATGTTGGAGTAGGTATTGGAGTGGGTGTTGGAGTAGTGTACAAGTGAGTGCAGGAGGATTGGAGGAGTGTGTAGGAGTGGGTGAAGGAGGGGATGTACGCTACACCCACCACACACACACAAACCCACTCACCACACACACAATACACACACACACTATACACTTAGGAGGAGACAGTCAGACCCGGCAGAGAGATACCCGAAGCAGCTGTGGTCCGGCAGCCAGACACAGAAATTGGGCCCGACCTCTGTCTTAACTTCCAGTTCCATCCAGGTGGCCCCCCCGCAGCTGCCTGGCCCGGAACAGTTGTCCCGGTTCTCCCCCCCTGTTGGCGGCCCTGGTTACAGGGCGCCAGAGTCCAAACAGAAAGGTATTTTGTCAGGCAAAGATCGGATGATCACAGCCAGCTTAATTAGTCGTAGTGCGTTGGTAATATTAACATCTACATCCCTCACATAAACTTATGCGGGCTATATTGATCTGAGTTCCCCTACAGTACACTAAACAAAGGCTTTTTTTTACTTGGACATAACAATCTGAGCAATTAACTCGGTTACTGTGTAAGCTCATTAAGAGTTATACATTGAGTGTTTCAGAATGCAGTATTCTTCATAACCTTGTGTGTGCTACTGTATTTTCATCTGAGTGCACTAACACTAACAAGGTTTCTGAACATAACAATCTGAGCAATTCAGTTACTTTGTAAAGCTTGCTACCACCCCAATCAAGCCCTAAAGTTCTCCTCACTAGAACATTTAGAAACATTAACCCACAACAGTTTCTGGCTGACCTTACCAACTTCCATTGGTACAGAATCGACTTAATTCCCGACCCTGATTCTGCGCTCAACTATTTCCAATCTGAGTTCTTAAAACTCTGTGATACCCAGGCTCCACTATGCAGAATAAGAGTACGGGGGGCCCACCTTCCGTGGGTTACAGCTGACCTTATAGCACTCTACCATCTTAGGGATGCCTTGTGGAAAAGCTACAAAGTAACTGGCACTACCAAGGATATTAATAACTACAGATGCCTGCAGAACATGTGCACAAGGCAAACAAGACATGCAAAAGCACAATATTACTCTGACAATCTCCTCCAGAATACATCAAACCCAGCTAACATCTGGAAGGTTATCAACAACATATTCCAGCCTTTTAGCCATCAACAAGCAAGTAATATCACAAAGGAGCATATTACTCTAACAAATCCCACTGACATTGCAAATGCATTCAATGATTACTTAAGGGGTGTGCTACTAACTTATTAGCGAAACGCAACCCAAACCACAAACATGAACCTCACTCTGAGAGTACTCCTGTAGCCCCACCCTCTCACAACACTGCTCGCAATTTTCAATTTGTCCCAATATACAAAGAGGAGATTACACAAGCGCTCCTCAAATTAAAACTAAGCAGCCAATGTGGACCTGACTTACTGCAATCAAAGTTCCTAAGACCTGGTGCCCCAGCCATTGCTAAACCAATTGCTTCCCTAGTCAACTCTATTCTGTCTGCAGGCCATATCCCTTAAACCTGGAAAACTGCCAGAGTTGTCCCAATCTTCAAAAGTGGGGACAAAAACACTGTCTCAAACTACAAGCCAATCTCCCTTTTCCCAATCCTATCCAAAGTCATGGAAACATGTGTTCAGTCCCAATTAAGCAATTACTATACCAAGACAAATTTCCCTAGCCAATTCCAATCTGGCTTTCGCCACAAACACTCCACCGTAACTACCCTGCTAAAAGTTTGCAACGAAATCCAGTGTGGAATGGAACGGGGACAACGCACTGGTACAATATTCCTAGATTTTGCAAAGACTTTTGATACTTTTGATCATGTTATCTTGCTTAACAAACTCCAGTGCTCTGGAATAGGGAAGCATACTTTAAACTGGTTTCATTCCTACCTATCAGGTAGATCCCAATATGTGTCTATCTCAGGCTCTAATTCCAACCCCTTGGATATCACCTGTGGTGTCCCGCAAGGCTCTGTTCTGAGGCTCCTACTCTTCTCAGTGTTCATCAATGATCTTCATACAGCTTGTAAGGGAGCTTCAATACACATGTATGCAGATGACACAATCTTATATGCACACAGCCCTAGCCTCTCCGACGTTGAACACTTACTTCAATCTGACTTTTTGAGACTTGAAAATTGGATTTCCCAAAACAAACTGTTTTTAAACATAGACAAGACTGTAACAATGGTATTTGGGACCAAGGCTACATTTTTCAAGCTTCCAATAACAGCTCCAGATCAGAACCAACGCTAATACCACCATAACTCCTGTTACTCGTTTTAAATACTTGGGCATATGGTTTGACTCCCATTCAACATTTGGGGTGCACGTTGATACCCTGACATCCAAAACCTATGCCAAACTAGGGGTACTTTACAGGAACAAATACTCCCTAAGTCTGCTGGTCAGAAAGCGTATCGCACAGCAGATGCTAATGCCAATTATCGACTATGGGGACATTGTATATGGCTCGGCTCCCCAAACCCACCTTAGCAAACTTGATACCCTCTACAATTCAATATGCCGTTTTGTTCTCCAATGCAACTACAACACACATCACTGCGAAATGCTCAAATAACTAGATTGGTCATCACTTGAGTCTAGGCGCAAAGTTTATCTTTCCTTTCTTGCCTTCAAATACTGTACTTTCTGGGCAAGCTACCTGTCCATCTGAACAAGCTCCTCACCCCTACCACATGCAGCACTTATCATCTGAGATCTGACTCCAAAAGACGGTTCATGGTCCAAAGGCTCAACAAAGTATCCGTCCGCTCCTCCTTCTCTTACCGTGCACCCCAAAACTGGAACAGTCTACCGGAGACTCTCACAGCCGCCACCAGTCCGAGTTCTTTCAAAACTAAAGTTGTCTCACATTTTAATCTGGTCTGTAACTGTTACATACGCCTATAACATATACTATCTCTAACTATGCATGCAATGTCTTGTATATAATGTATACCCTGTTCACTTATGTAACTATGTATTTGTAACCATGTATTATTTGTCATCTTAACTCTACCCAGGGCATACTTGAAAACGAGAGGTAACTCTCAATGTATTACTTCCTGGTAACACATTTTATAAATAAATAAATAAATACTAAGGATTATACATTGGGGGCTTTGTCCCCTCCTGCTCTGATTCAGAGCGCAGTAACTGCAACAAGCTACAGAGTAACAATTATAGTTCTATCAATATGAATCTCTTGAATCAACTGACTATTCACAAACTAAGTTGTTATCCTAATTAAATGAGCAATTATCTCAGTTACCTTGTAATTAAATAATCGAACAGGGAATCTTACTGATGATCTAATTGAGACTTAGGCTGCGTCCATAGGACTGCAGCCGTGCTGAGGCGCACGGAGGCTGAGGGAAAGCACCCGCTTTCCCTGGCCTTGGTCCGGGAACGTGTCGGGGGGGGGAGGGGGGGCTGTGACGTCACGGAGCTGGTTCGCCCTCATTGGGCGAACCGCTCACGTGACTGGCCCTGCGCTCCCATGAGCGCTTGAATTTAACATTTTGCTAAGACTTACGCTTCCGCTCTCATTGCGGCTGCAGGGGCTCACTGCCGCGCAGCAGCGCGCCTCAGCACGGGTCAGCGCATAAGCGCTGACCATGCCCGAGGCCTAATAGAGGAGTACAGTATATACTGCTCAATAGCAATTGAAATGAGGAGATTTAATTCTAGTGCCCAAAATGCACCTTAATAGGAAGGTAAAAGGGTGCAACCTACACAAATAGGGTGAATATTGACCAAAAATAAGGGAGCGACAGTGATGGAGGTCACAGGCCTTCCCAGAAGACTTGCGTTTATGGTGCACACCTTGGAAATTAGAACGTAACTTTTAACGAGTCAAATTAAAAAGGATGGCAAATAATAAGTGCAGTGATACACTTGTGCAATATACTTTATTAATTATGTCTCTCCCTTTTTTAGTCTAATTGAGACTAGTTGTCGCTAAGTAAGTCCATCAATGTGGTTAACATCTTGAATTCTGGATTCGGGAACCATGCAACTATATCGAAGCCACTTGCAGGATTACTGACCTGCTCTGCGGACTACAAATACCTCGAGAAGCAGCACTGCCATCCACTAACTGTAATTGATGAGAACTCATTTCTAATATGACGTGCGTCTGTCCACTAACTAAATATTGGATTTTGGTAATTAACCAGGGGCATTTGCAGGTTAGTTTTCCTGCTTCATCGTACTGCAGCGCTACCATGTAACCGAGCCTTTCACTCACTGTAGCTAATTAAGCTGTGATGGTCCGATAACATAATCCCTATAAGGCCGCGATTACAGTTGCCGCGCACGACGGAGCGCGGGCCTGTCGCTCGTGCGAAACATGCACTGCGGCTGGAGGTGATTGGGAGGAGTGGCGGAAGCGTCACCAGGCTGGTTTGCCCTCATTGGCTGAACCGCTCACGTGACGCGGCTGTGACGCGGCCAACACACGAAAAAAAACAATTAAAAAAATTGCCCGTGCGATCGCTCTGCAGCGCTTGTGTGCACTATGGGCAGCCTCACTGAGGAACACACTTTTGTACTCACGGCGCACGGTGTCACGCACGCGGCCACTATAATCGCGGCCTAACTAAATGAAAGGTATATGCAGCATCCGTTTCCTGCTCCTCTGCCCAGAGAATGCCATTACAAGCAGGCCTCTCCAATATTAGCTGCTATTGATGAGCACTCCTTCAGCCAATATTATTGGCGTTCGTCCAATTGAAGATTGAACCCTGTTACCTGAGAACTAATCAGGGACAGCTGCGGGGTTATATTCCCGCCTCATCTGATCTACAGCACTGCTACATAACGGAGCTTTTAACCTATTAAAGTCAAAGACGCCGGTCACAACTGTTTGATCACTGTTTTGTTTCTGTAGATTTTATTTTGACTTAGATACTTAAATACAGTCAGTATTACACCTATCTCCTCTCTGCAACACCTCAGGCGTTACAAATTAGCCACCGGTTATTTGCAGCCTTTTACCATGCCAGTTTCTATGTTAATCCAAGCATAGCGGAACGTTGTTATACGGTAACACTCTCTCTGTAATAAGGTGAAATCTATTTGGTTTTACTTTAATTTTGTTATGTTGTGTTCCGACACTTTTTTGTACCCTACAATCTATTAAAGGTTATCTTTTAAACGCTTTATTTTACATACGGCCGTAACCTCTACCTCATCTCCTCCTAGTCATGGACACTCTTTTAGTCAACACCACCAAGGTATATGCATATATTGCATACTAAAAGATTCCTCTCCAGTTCATATACTAAAAGATTACCTGGCTGTGCACACTGCAGGGGCCTTTTTACACCTCCTCTGGGGGTTCCCTGTTTATACTCAATAACCTTGATTAAGGATCAGATATAAATTTGTCTTGAATTCTGTAGTGGGATTATACGTTATACATGATCATTATAAAAGGGAGAGGTGTAAGCCTTCATAGAGATGACCCCTGATGAAGCTGTGGTGAAACGTGCGTCGGGGTGTGTTTACACGTGTGACCTTAGGAGAATGTGGCAGTATAGACCCTGTTTGTCCGACAGAGAGGAGGAGAGATCTTCACTCCCACAGTGAGCCGCGGCCCGATAGGAACTTGTCCGCATGATGCAGATCCACTTCTGGTCAGCAAAGGAGATTTTCTCCATCAGAAGCTTACTCCGCCATTTTGGAAAAACATGAAGAGACTTGCACGCGTCTTTCACTACTATTAGTTTGAACTTTCTTTGCCCATTGTTGGCCTTTGCTTTGAGACTTGCCTGTCTGAGCCCTCATTGAAAAAGGGAATGTGAGGACTCATTATATATGACTGTTTTCTTCAACGGAATCACTCATGGTCTTCCTCAATATATTTTTGGAACTGTTTGTTAAATAACCACTTTCATGGCAGCTCTGTTGTTTTTGTCGATTAGACACAGGCCCTGTGACCCACCTACTGTTTACTTCAAGGTCTCAGCACATCACTTTCAAAGAGGTCGGGAAGACTTTGCTCTGCATGTGCTGAGGGAGTTAGTGTTAGACATTGCTACATACCCTACTCTGAGCTTTTGAGTCCACATTCTGCTGCACCCTACCCACCCCACACTCTGCTGCACACAACTCACCCAAAACTCAGCTGCACCCAACCCACCCCACACTCCCCCTTACCCTCCCCCTAATCCGATGCACCATACCCACCCCACACTCTGCTGTACCCTTCCCCAAACACTCCGCTGTACCCAACCCACCCCACACTTCGCTGCATCCACCCCACTGCACCCAACCTACCCCACACTTCGGTGCACCCTACCCACCCCACACTTTGCTGCACCCTACCCACCCCACACTTTTCTGCACCCAACCCACCCCACTGCACCCAACCTACCCCACACTTCGCTGCACCCTACCCACCCCACACTCTGCTGCATCCTACCCACCCTACTGCACCCTACCTACCCCACACTCTGCTGCACCCTACCCACCCAAAACTGAGCTGCACCCAACCCACCCCACACTCCACTGCCCCTTACCCTCCCCCTAATCCGCTGCACCATACCTACCCCACACTCCGCTGCACCTAACCCACCCACATCCAATGCACCCTACTCACCACACACTCTGCTGCACCTCACACCCCACTCAATGCCACACTCTACACCCCCCACACCCCGATGCCCCCCAATACTCAGCTGCACCTAACACACCCCACACTCTGCTGAACCCTTCCAACCCCACACTCTGCTGAAACCTACCCACCCCACACTCTGCTGCACCCTACGACCCCACACTCTGCTGCACCCTACCCATCCCATACTCGGCTGCAGCATACCCACCCCACCCTATGCTGCATCCAACCCACACTCCGCTGTACCCTACAACCCCACACTCTGTACTACCCAGATCTCCTCACCTCCCTGCTCTGTGCCCCCCCCCCCCCCCCCGTTTCCATTCCTCTCCCATCCGTTGTTCATGTGACAGTTTTTTCTGCTCCTTTCTCTGCTCTTCTGACAAATGGGTCTGTGATTTCTGAATCTCAGTCTACCCCCACACCCCCCTCTGTCCTCTTCTCTCAATGCCCCCTTTGTGAAAATATATTGCCTTTAGATCCTCCCCATGTTAACCCTTCACCGCTTGGAAAGTTCCAAAGGAATTTAACTCTAAACACATCTCGCCACATCTGCTCCACATATACAACCACCATCGCTACTCTCGGGGTCAGAGGTGTGTGTGCTGGGTCAGGGTGCTGGACACTAGGTATCATGGTGAAAGGTGTGTATGATGTGTCATACTGCTGGACACTGGGTGCCAGGGTGAGAGGTGTGTGATGGGTCAAGGTTCTGGACACTGGGTGTCATGGTGAGAGGTGTGTGATGGGTCAGGGTGCTGGACACTGGGTTCCAGGGTGAGAGGTGTGTGATGTGTCAAGGTGCTGGACACTGGGTGTCATGGTAAGAGGTGTGTGATGGGTCAGGGTGCTGGACACTGGGTTCCAGGGTGAGAGGTGTGTGATGGGTCAGGATGCTGGACACTGGGTTCCAGGGTGAGAGGTGTGTGTGATGGGTCAGGATGCTGGACAATGGATGTCAGGGTGAGAGGTGTGTGTGATGGGTCAGAATGCTGGACAATGGATGTCAGGGTGAGAGGTGTGTGTGATGGGTCAGGGTGCTGGACACTGGTTTCCAGGGTGAGAAGTGTGTGATGTGTCAAGGTGCTGGACACTGGGTGTCATGGTAAGAGGTGTGTGATGGGTCAGGGTGCTGGACACTGGGTTCCAGGGTGAGAGGTGTATGATGTGTCAAGGTGCTGGACACTGGGTGTCATGGTAAGAGGTGTGTGATGGGTCAGGGTGCTGGACACTGGGTGTCATGGTAAGAGGTGTGTGATGGGTCAGGGTGCTGGACACTGGGTTCCAGGGTGAGAGGTGTGTGTGATGGGTCAGAATGCTGGACAATGGATGTCAGGGTGAGAGGTGTGTGTGATGGGTCAGAATGCTGGACAATGGATGTCAGGGTGAGAGGTGTGTGTGATGGGTCAGAATGCTGGACAATGGATGTCAGGGTGAGAGGTGTGTGTGATGGGTCAGGGTGCTGGACACTGGGTTCCAGGGTGAGAAGTGTGAAGGGTCAAGGTGCTGGACACTGCGTGTCATGGTAAGAGGTGTGTGATGGGTCAGGATGCTGAACAATGGATGTTAGGGTGAGAGGTGTGCATGGTGGGTCAGGGTGACATGCACTGTCAGGGTGAGAGCTGTGTGTGATGGGTCAAGGTGTATATTTATATATACATGCATAGAAATAAATCCAAACGTACACATTGTGTTGATAATGATCTTTGCACATTACACAGCTTGTTCTGTAGCACTTCTATCCCCCACTGACAATGGACCTATTTTCACCATGCCCGTTGGAGACCAGCGTGCCCTGTGCTGCAGGGATGGGAAAATACTTACCGCCTCCGTTTTTGTAGCAGAGATAGGGAAATCTCCAGACGTTCCCTAACCCGATAATCTCCCCGGCAACAGAGAGAACAAACTCCACCTTGTTACCCCACTGCCCCCTCTCCTTCATCTCGGTTCCCTGCGCTGCATCCTCCGCCGTTACACACAGTGCGTCCGAGCCTGCTGCCCCGTTCCTGGTTTCTGCGCAGTCCTTCCGACCCATGGCTCTGGGGGAGGAGAAGGGATGAGCGTTAAGGGGACTCCTGCTGGTTATGAACATACAGCATTGTAGAGCAGGACTGAGACACAGGCTCCCGCTGCAAATATTGGCACCAGGTTTACTTTTAGAAAGAACCTCTGCTACCCGTCAGATGATTTTCTTTGATAAATCTGTTTTTCTTTAGCCGCAGTTTAAAGAAACAGCAAAAGACAGAAATGCCCAATACTACATCCAATGTGACAAAATACATAGTAAAATACTTAAATATTCTCATGAGCAAGGGTCATTTAGTTAAACCCTTTGGCCAAAGCGTTATAAGCCTGCAAGCCACGTCACGGCATGACCAGTAAGCAGGTCCTAACACTAACTGTGAAACATTGTCTTAAGGGTCCCATGTAATAATGGACTTGAGACAAAAGGTTGCACTGTGTGCTCATTTGCATGTCATTTAGAATCCCTTGCTGCAGTGGAAGCACTGTATGCTAGGAGATAATGGCGAAAAGCAGGGTTGCAGATCTGTCTAAGACAGGGGTGGGGAACCTTTTTTCTGCCAAGGGCCATTTGGATATTTATAACATCGTTCGCGGGCCATACAGACACAGACAGACAGGCACACGGCAGGCACAAAGCAGGCATGTAGGCACACAGAAACCCGCCCCCCTACCTCTGGTAGTTGCTGCTGCTGCTGGGGGGATCGTGTAGGGCGGATGCTGGGGTAAGTGCGGGGGGAACTGCTGGAGAAGCATGGGGGGAGTGCGGGGAATGCTGCGGGGGGAGTGCGGGGAATGCTGCGGGGGGAAGTACGGTGGCTGCTGGGGCTAGTACGGTGGCTGCTGGGGATCGTGTAGGGCTGCCGGCGCCTCACACCACCTCCTCCCTCCTCCCGATCGGGCGCGCGGCGGCCATTTTTTTAAAAATTAGCGCGACCCCGGTTAAAGCAGTTTCCTTAGCAGGGTCAGACCAAATGATTTCGAGGGCCTTATACGGCCCTCGGGCCTGACTTTCCCCACCCCTGGTCTAAGACATGTGAATGAGCTCACAAGTAATATTTTTATATGCTGTACGATGGAGGGTTTTTAGTCACATTTTCACCTCACCATAACCTAAATAATGTGTCGTGAAGACCTACCCAAAGTCTCAAATTGTAAAGCCAGTACAACCAACCTCACACTGTGAGATACCCTAAAGGTCAAAACAGTCTGCTGTGAGTGGGTTCACTGGCTTTTCATCTCATCCCACGCTATGTTTAAAAGATGTTTAAAACAGCAAGCATTTATTTAAGGGCTTCATGTAATAATGGACTTGAGACAAAAGATGGCACTGTGTGCTCATTTACATGTTATTTCCCAGAATCCCTTGCTGCAATGGAAGCACTGTATGCTAGGTGATAATGGTGAAAAGCAGGGTTGCAGACCTGTCTAAGTCGGTGTTTCTGGTGGCGTCGTGCATGCTGATCCGTGCTGAGGCGCGCTTTGTATATAATCTGAGACCCATTATTTTGTATTGTACCTTTCTGAGTGAAAGCTTCCGCAGGCGTGCTCACGCGTGCGGAACCTCGCTCAGCTTTTCGCGACAGCCAAATCTGTGTTTCAGCGCTTGCTGGAGAGGAGGTGCGGTCACGTGACCGCATTGCCGTCCAATCAGAGCGCTGCTCAGAAATGAGCTTAGACCCGAGAGCGGCCATTTTTCAGAGGTAGCTCCGCTCCCCGTACCCTCCGCTCCCCGTTCCCTCCGCTCCCCGTTCCCTCCGCTCCCCGTTCCCTCCGCTCCCCGTTCCCTCCGCTCCCCGTTCCCTCCGCTCCCCTATCTGGCTGAGGGGTCCAACAGGGGGTGTTGGCTGATCTGGGGTCTGCTGTAGTGGTGGCACTTACCTTTGGGGCCCAGACAGGGGATATATCCATGGATATAGGGGATATATATTATAGGGCATAGATATTGGATATATCTATATATATATATATCATATATATATATATATGTATGATATATAATAAATAAATAATATCAAATATATATATATTGGATAAAATGTATACTGTATACTGTATATAAATATATATATATATATACTAGCTGAGAGCCCCGGCGTTGCCCGGGATGTTTGTGGTGTGGGTGTGGCATTTGGGTGAGGAGTGGTCCACGCGGCCCATGTGCTGTGGTAGTGCTGCTGTGGCTGTACTGATGGTGATTGTATCGGTTTGCTGATTTGGGAGGGTTTGGTGCTGATGTGGGGGTGTGGATGTGGGTGTGCCGATGGGGGAGGTGCAAAGGTGCCGATGTATGGGTGCTGATGGTGTTGATGGGGGCTGGGAATGGCGGGGAGCCGAGAATGCCAGTTGTGTGTGTGTGTATACGTGTGTCTGTGTGTCTACGTGTGTCTGTGTGTCTACGTGTGTCTGTGTGTCTACGTGTGTCTGTGTGTATACGTGTGTCTGTGTGTATACGTCTGTGTGTCTGTGTGTCTGTGTGTATACGTGTGTCTGTATACTGTAGGTGTGTGTATGTATAGGTGTGTGTGTGTCTACGTGTGTGTGTGTGTCTACGTGTGTGTGTGTGTGTCTACGTGTGTGTGTGTCTGTGTACGTGTACGTGTGTGTGTGCCTGTCTACATGTGTGTGTGTGTGTCTGTCTACGTGTGTGTGTGTGTCTGTCTACATGTGTGTGTGTCTACATGTGTGTGTCTGTGGACGTGTGTGTGTGTGTGTCTGTCGACGTGTGTGTGTGCCTACATGTGTGTGTGTGTGTGCCTACATGAGTGTGTGTGTGTGCCTACATGTGTGTGTGCCTACATGTGTGTGTGTGTCTACATCTGTGTGTGTGTCTACATGTGTGTGTGTCTACATGTGCGTGTCTGTGTGTGTGCCTACGTGTGTGTGTGTCTACATGTGTGTGTGTGTGTGTGTGTGTACATGTGTGTGTACATGTGTGTGTGTGTGTGTGTGTGTGTGGTCTCTGTGTGTGTGTGTCTCTGTGTGTATGTATATATATATATATATATATATATATATATATATATATATATATATATATATATAATTATATATATATTTATGTATAGAGATATATATATATAGTGTGTGTGTATGGAGGGATGAGGGGGGAGCTGAAGGAATGTGTTGGGGGGGGAGGGGGAGCTGAAGGAATGTGTGGGGGGGGGGAGCTGCTTACCTTGCAGTCGGCAGCATCTTCCTCGTGCAGGCCGGGAGACGGACCCTGCAGTCATCTGGTACGGAGGGGCGGGGATGAGACCGGAGCCGGACAGAGGGCATGTGGAGGGGGGGGGGGAAGCTGCAGGGAGAGCAGCACGGGGCATGTGGAGGGGGGAGAGCAGCACGTAGCATGTGGAGGGGGGGAGCTCACCCGTCCTGCCGCTGCCTCACTCATCCTGCCGCTGCCTCACTCATCCGGCCGCTGCCTCACTCATCCGGCCGCTGCCTCACTCATCCGGCCGCTGCCTCACTCATCCGGCCGCTGCCTCACTCATCCGGCCGCTCACACGTGGATGTGAGGCGGGAGGCCGCGTGTTGTGGCCGCTCCCCCGCGTGTGTCCCGGGCACTCGCTCCGCTCCCCCGCTGACTGTAGCGGCGCCGGGGTGTGAGCTTGGGGGGGGGGGGGTGAGCTTGGGGGGGGATGAGCTTGGGGGGGGGTGAGGTGTGTGTGAGCTTGGGGGGGGGGTGGGAATGTGTGTGTGTGTACACGGGACTCCAGGTAAGTTCCGGCACAGGGAGGGTGGGGGGGGGGGGGTGGAAGTTGAGGTGCGGTCCAGCTGACGGGGGAGAGTGAGGGGCACCGGGAGGGGATTGTGTGTGTGTGTCCGTCCGTGTCCGTGTGTGTGTGTGTCCCTGTGTGTGTGTGTCCCTGTGTGTCCTTTGGCCCGTCACTCCGCCTCATTCCAATTAGAGGTGTGCGGGGGCGGCCCAAGGGACCAATGAGATTTCCCCTAGGGACACCGGACATCCAGGCAGGCAGGCATACAGTGCTTTCAATTATATAGTATAAGAATACTGAGTTAAGTTATGGTGAGTAAAAAAAGTGACAAAAACCCTCCACAGGAAAGCAAATATGCAAATACAACTGAATGCTCATCTGCATGTCTTAGGCAGGTCTGCAACCCCGCCTTTCCCCATTATCACCCAGCATACAGCACTTCCACTGCAGCAAGGGATTCTGGGAAATGACATGCAAATGAGCACACAGTGTCATTTTTTGCCTCAATAACCATTTTTAACATGGTTCCCTATAGGCTTAAGCTTGCTGCATGGTCACAGCTTTGAGCACAGCCAGGGTTAAGGTGCATACCCAGAAAACCACCCACAGACAGCTGTTTCGACCTTGATGGGTCTCATCAGTGTGGGGTTGATTTTAACTGGGCATGCCTCTTTTGCATGCCCAGTTAAAATCAACCCCACACTGATGAGACCCATCAAGGTCGAAACAGCTGTCTGTGGGTGGTTTTCTGGGTATGCACCTTAACCCTGGCTGTGCTCAAAGCTGTGACCATGCAGCAAGCTTAAGCCTATAGGGAACCATGTTAAAAATGGTTATTGAGGCAAAAAGTGACACTGTGTGCTCATTTGCATGTCATTTCCCAGAATCCCTTGCTGCAGTGGAAGTGCTGTATGCTGGGTGATAATGGGGAAAGGCGGGGTTGCAGACCTGCCTAAGACATGCAGATGAGCATACAGTTGTATTTGCATATATATATATATATGATATATAAATATCCATGGATATAGGGGATATATATATTGGATATATCTATATATCATATTTATATATAGATAGATAGATAGATATATCTCTGTCAGGTATGCCTCCCGCCCCGCCTCTGCCCCGCCTCCTGCCCCGCAAGCCCCGCCTACCAGAGCGCACGCTCTGTCTGAGGGGCAAGAACATGAAAAGCAGCCGCTTGGTAAGCGAGAGGTGAGCATCAGCGCGGGAGAGCGCGGCCACTCTCCAATATAAACACAGCCTAAGACATGTGAATGTGCTCACAAGTAATATTTTAATATGACACAAACACACACACACACACACACTGTGGTGGGTTTTGAGCTTGATGGATTGTGTGTTTATTTGAAGAAATCCCCGTATCACGCTCCCCAAACTGTTCTCATTCTGTCCCATTGACGTCAAAGGTAACAAATGAAACCATTTTTATTAAGCTGTGATTGCTAATTTTTGTAAGAAAGTATTAAAATACATAAATTGAAGAATAAAAATGTAAATAAAGAATCACGCGCGTCACGTGTACATTTGTAAAAAAAGACACTATATTTTCCATGGGAGACAACATAGAACAATAGAGAAAGCTGTGCAGGACGGGAACTCGGCATATGGGACGCCTCGCCATATAGATAGTTATAAGGCCTATATGTTACACTGTACATATAATCTGTGATACTCAGTCTGACCTCCGTCGTATCGTACACAGAATATAAATCTTATTGTACGAGTACAGCACAGAGTATCACAGATGTACAGTAATATAATGTCGCAAGCCTATTTAGATGATAATATATATAGTATCTGCAACTGCTCCGATTGTGCCACATCGCTGCTGAGAGATGACGTAGCACTCACTTTATTTATAGTGCCATCCCTGGCCCCATTAAAGCTTGTGCACTGCCAGGCCCGTGGGGTTTTTCTGAGATTGTCATATGTCCCGACCTATGTACATACTCCTCTCTATATGGTTTAACTTCCCCATATTGCCTCTGCTTTAAACCTGGTATCTCAGGAGGTTAATCCCCTGGCACAGAATAGACCACCTCAGTAAATAGCCTATTCTGTACAGGTCATGTTAGCACAGTGCCTGATTTTGGATGTTCTCCCCTTAAACATTGCGTTAGAGGTACCTCCTCACATATATATTATGCTGCTATTCTCTGGGGGGTGTCTGTGCTTAGTCTGTTCAGTGGTTACTGTGTTTTGTTATTATGCATTATTTGGCTGGCTTGTTACATTATCTATTATGCTCCCCAAGCATGTGGGAGTTTCCCGTAAGCACAATTATGTTATTCTGTGCATTATTTTGAGTTCTCTGCAAGCAGTGCCTATGTTTTTCTCTGTAACTATATACTCAATATACTCTATAACGTTGGTGGGCAACAGGTGGCTCTTGTGGGGTTCACCGGTGGCCCCCAACCTCTTGCTGCAGCAAGTGCCTCTCCCCAGTGCAGAGGAAGTGGAGATGTTGCTGGCATTGAGAGTAGTTGCTTAATGACCGTGTGCTGTTAAATACTGTACTGCCCGTCTCCTCTCTTGTGCCAATCACTAGTTCCCTGTGTAAGAAGCGGAACAGGACAGTATTTCACTGCCCTGGTATTAAGCAGCTCCTTCTGCCTGTGCACTCTGCATGTATATGCAAGGGACGGCCCTTGAAGTATATAATGTTGGCTACAACTGATCTATAACATACTGTACTATAATAGATGCTTCTTATTCTAAAATGTATCATCCCATCAAAGATAAATATAGTTATGGCATTGGGATATATTATTGTGACAGAGCGGCCTGTAGGCGAGGTCAGTTCAAATTCCACACATGCAATTTTTAGGGTAAACCAAACTTGAGTGATTTATTCCACAAAACAGAAACCAAACAGTAGGGCTACTGCCCCTTTAAGGCACAACATAAATCATAAAATAAATACCTATTCCCGTTAGGGAAAATAACTACACTTTGCTGCAGCCCTTTCTAACGACAACTAGCCAACTAAACTGGTTACCAACTCCAAAACATATAAACAATATTAGCAAGACAGGGAATAATATTGAAAGTCTTATCTGACATTGATGCTGGTCCGGCGCCTCCGATTTCTCCAGCTGCAAGCTTTGAAGTCTTGCTGCTCCGAGGAAGTCTTTGGCCCTTCTTTGTGCGCAGTCTTCTCTGGTGTGTGAGGCTTTGGGTTCCTCACGGTTGCCAGGCAAAATCATCTGGTCAACCAGCCTGGATCCCTGCGGGTGGGAGCTCTGCCCGTGATCCTCCTAACAGACTCCAAACAGGGACAGTGACATGATCTAATTTCCTGCCTTTTATACCTGTTCAATGAGGGGTTTAATTACCTCCACCTCCCAGTTCAGGCAGGAAACCTGACACCAGTGCAGTTATATAATATATATATATAGATGTAGAGGTATCTGTACCGTGTTAGCCAATTTTGATAATCAAAAACGAATAGACGATACTGTTCTGTGGCTAACGAAATGCTTTTATTTGTGCGAGCTTTCGAGATAAACTGATCTCTTCTTCCGGCGGTGTTATAATGGATAAAGCAGAAATAGGTTTAACTTAAAAACAGCGCATCCTGGAATGTTATCTGTGACTGAAGCCTATCCCTCCCTCCTGTGCAGTATGCGATTTATGACTTGAGGTGTTAAATGGTCCCTGAATGTTAGTGATGTAAGAGTGTGTGTGTGTGTGTGTGTTTGTGTGTGTGTGTGTGTGTGTGTATTATCCAGAGCGATATAATAACAAGCAGAGCGATATAAAAGTCAGAGCAATATAATAACATAGAGAGGAATATAAACACGCAGAACAATATGACAACTCACAGAATATAATAACAAGCAGCGTGATATATCACATGTAGAGCCATATAATAACATGCAAAGGGATATAATAACACTCAGAGCCATATAATAACACACAAAGTGATATCATAACAACATATAGAAACACAGATCAATAGAATAACTGACGGAACAATATAAATAACATGCAAAGCGATATAACATTCAGAGCAATAAAGCAACACACAGAACAATGTAAACACGCTGAGCGATATAACACGCAGAGCAATGAAATATAGAAAAATATATAATAGTGCAATATGTCTGTAATATGGTGAGTTGTGGTCTGTAAATCCACAGGGGATATACTCCTTCTTTTTAGCATGTCCCAATTGAGTGGCAATGATGTATGGTGATAGACTATGAGTGATTTTCTGTATGAAGAAACTGTATAAAATAGAGGTAGAGGACCCAATAGTGCAGACTGTAATAAGTTTTATCAATATAAAGTGAAAAGTGAACACTCACATGGTGTCAATTCTTTAAAAGGATTTAGCCACACAGGGCAGCAGGATCGTCCGGCGCGTCTCAGCTTTGATCAGCGGTGACGACAGCAGCTCTTTATCGGCGTCCTCTCTCTCTCAGCTCATACAGCTGCTCTACGCGTTTCACCTACTAGAGGTTGGACCAGGAGTATTCTTGGCATCCATCCTACCATCTAATAAATACTGTCTGGTCTGATTTAATTGGGTGATCGTTGTGGAGACTTGCACAGGACTTCATAATTAATTGGAAATTCTTAGGTGGTTGTGTATAGACAAATTACTGTATGTAAGAAAAAATACACCAACCCTACTAAACACCTCCTCTACCCCCAACAAGCCCCCTCAACACATACAGCACAATAATGGTGGAAATTACTATCATCCAAATCTGGATAATAGCTAATTTGCCCATTGAAAATAAAACATTATCCAGCCAGCATAATGTAAATAAAAGTTCTACTTACCCCTGCCAGGATCAAGGCCATCCTCATCACCGTCCTCCTCGTCCATGTCCTTTGTGGGCAGCAACAGTACAATAAAAAAACAAATTAATGGCCACTGACTCCTTCACGAGGGAGAATCAGCATGCACAGCCTCCGGTCCGGTCAGAAGCCTTTCTCATCTGTTGCTGCATGAAACATCCAAGTATACTATGTAGCAAAGTCCGTGACACAGTACCCACAGGGTTACGTAGAAGACACACGGACTTTGCTACATAGTATACTTGGATGTTTCATGCAGCAACAGATGAGAAAGGCTTCTGACCGGACCGGAGGCTGTGCATGCAGATTCTCCCTCGGGAAGCAAATCACCTGTATCCAGGAAAGTACCATGTACTCTAAACATGCCCTGCTTGTTTGAATAACCTTGTACGTGCATTTCTTACACTCTATATTGTCTACGCCAAGCATGTCAAACTCGCGGCCCGCGGGCCGCATACGGCCCACAACGATTATTTTTGCGGCCCAGCTCGCGATGTGACAGGCAACGCGCGCTCTCTGCAAAGGGGGGGGGGGAAACCTCCCCCCTCTCCTGATTGGCTGGCGCGTGTTGGCACGCTGCCAGAATTTTTTTTTTGGCCCGCAGCAAGCTCTATCTGAGCTTGCATAGCGAGGCCCGCCTCTTCCTGCTGCATGGAGCAAGTCAGGTGAGTACTGCTCCATGCCTGCTTTGCTTCCCCCTTGCCCTCCTGCTCCAATTCCGTTCCGATTCCGCTCCCCCCTGCTCCGATTCCGTTCTGACCCCCCACCCCGTTCCTATTCCGCTCCGATTCCCCCCCTGCTCCGATCCCCCCCGCTCCGATTTCATTCCGATCCCCCCGTTCCGATTTCCCATGTGTGTGTGTGTGTGTCTGAGTGTGTGTGTCTGAGTGTGTGTGCCTGAGTGTGTGTGTGCCTGAGTGTGTTTGTGTGCCTTAGTGTGTGTGTGTGCCTGTGTGTGCCTGAGTGTGTCTGTGAGTGTCTGTGAGTGTCTGTGCCTGTGTGTGCCTGTGCCTGTGTGTGTGTCTGTGTGTGTGTGTCTATGTGTGTGTGTCTGTGTGTGTCTGTCTGTGTGTGTGTCTGTGTGAGAGAGAGAGTGTGTGTCTGAGAGAGAGAGAGTGTGTGTCTGAGAGAGAGAGTGTGTGTCTGAGAGAGAGAGTGT